>NC_087377.1:17563517-17686017 GCF_963675165.1 Halichondria panicea | reverse complement strand
AAATTTCATAGATCGTTCACGGATATAGTAATACATGTACGTATTGTACTTCAAATTGATATATCTTAGCACTGTTACATTCATATGATGTGAAAATCAAGCTTAGTCAAGCCTTTATACCATATGATAGGCTGATCCATAAAAGAAATTTTTTGGATTTTATCTCACCACTGGCCAAGCATTTAAAATGATAAAAACGGGTGAGCGTAATAACCGTGGTCGTTATGGCAACACATGTTGCACCATTTTATTCCTTGTTGTATGGGCATTCTATTGGTATATGGTTGCTAGGCATTTTATTGCTCTGGAAACCCGATAGAGAATTTACAGACATTTCACTTCACTGTTAATTAAGAATCCGACGGTTAAAGGGTTAAGATTTCGAAATCTTAAAATGAAGTAAACTATATATACATGTGCCATTGAATCCCTTGTTAAGAAGCGCTTCTATATCTACTTAGCTAGCTCTCATGACCTTAATTCTTTAACTGTGCATTTCAAGCCTTGTAAAACCTTTCCCTCCTTGCATATTTATAACTTATTATATAGCAAGTTGTGATGTTGGCCTTGGGCTGGTTACTATAGTTATACGAGTGTTTGTGTGTTTTGTGTAAGCCCTACAACCTCCCCCCCAGGCCCCCCTGCATATTTTGAACCCTCTATACCGTATAGCGGGTAATTTTCGTGGGGCAAAATATTCGTGGTTTTCGTGGTTGAAGGTCTGACCACGAATATTTTGCCCACGAATGAAGCGACCTTGCCTACCTTTACCTGCAGTGCAAGCTCCAACCACGAAAATATTACCCACGAAATGTCTCAATATTACTGAACCACGAATATTTCGTCCCCCCCGAAAATTACCCGCTATACGGTAATTGTGAGCTGTGATCTAACCCAGTGTTGACCTTGGTTACCAGTGTTTATGTGTTGTGTAGGAATAAAATAGAGAATGTTCAAACATTGAACATTCTTCTAATGTCACTGAAACTCTGTGTGGGGATATTTGAGACTACCAACTACCAGTATACATAATGGTATGTGCTTATGGCTGGCCCTCCAACTTATAGCAGTGTGGTACTATACACACTGATCTGTTACAGTTGAGGCTGCTTGAGTAATTGATAGCTTTCATGCAAATATTCCGTAAAATAGAATACATATCATTTACAGTGAAGCCTGTCTACCCTCTATAATAATACAGACATGCCCCCAAAGTCTCTCCATAGCATGTGTTTGGACCTTTGTTAGCAGGCCACCCTCTATAATAATACAGACATGCCCCCAAAGTCTCTCCATAGCATGTGTTTGGACCTGTGTTAGCAGGCCACCCTCTATAATAATACAGACATGCCCCCAAAGTCTCTCCATAGCATGTGTTTGGACCTGTGTTAGCAGGCCACCCTCTATAATACAGCCAGGTTAATGGGCCCCAAAGATATAAAACCATGTACAGTGATTTTGCCATTGCTTTAAATGTGTAGCATATCTTTACAGTCGGAACTTGTGTTCTGATGCTCCAATTTTAATGATTTCGTGGTTTTCTAAAAGCTTATCTTTCAATGCTATAATAGATACAGCATGATACCGAGTGTTTTATGAAATGGTATATAGCATGAAATACGAGGATTCTCATGCTATATACACTGTATGTGTTTTATATACCACGACGACCCTTTACCAAATCATGCCTCGACCGTGCAATAAAAATCATAATAACACGGAAGTGACTAGCTGTATGACTTTTATTACACCCTTGTAAACTTGACAACGTGATATATCCCTTTATACAGGTTCTATGCTGCTGAGATCATATCTGCCCTGGGCTACCTACATCGGCTCAACATCATCTATCGAGATCTCAAACCAGAGAACATCCTACTAGATTCAAAGGGCCACATCATACTGACAGATTTCGGGCTATGCAAAGAAAATTTGAGTTTCGGCGAAACCACCTCCACATTTTGTGGTACCCCGGAGTATCTAGCTCCGGAAGTACTCAGAAAACAGCTGTATGGTCGGAGCGTCGACTGGTGGTGTCTGGGTGTGGTCACATACGAAATGCTGTATGGGCTCCCACCGTTTTATTCTCGTGATGTTGCTCAAATGTACGACAACATTTTGCACAAACCTCTTCAGCTACGACCGCATATTACTCCAAGTGCACGAAACATGCTCGAAGGATTGCTACAAAAAGACAAGAACATGAGACTAGGCTCTGGGATAGGCGACGACGAAGACATCAAAGCTCACCCATTTTTCCGGTCAATAAATTGGGACGACCTGTTGAACAAGAGATTGGAGCCTCCGTTTAACCCTCGAGTAAAGGACGCCTTCGATCTCAAAAATATTGACTCGGAGTTTACAAATGAGGCTATTTCGGACACACCCTCTCCTCCGAAGCACGGGACAGTGGGCGTGTCCGTGAGTGTGGCTGACGATACATTTGCTGGATTCTCGTACGTGCCCTCGACGCAACCGGAACTGACTTAATTCTTTAAACTACTATTATAGTGCTTATAAATGTACCCAAAACTCGTGTGTGTGTGTGTGTGTGTGTGTGTGTGTGTAAAAGTTAAAATTAATAATTTGTGGTTTTCTAATTGTGCGAAAAGTAGTTCATAATAAAAGAAATATTGAAATTAAAATTCCTAAGTAACTTGATGTAACTACACTGACATGCATATCATGCTGAGCTAGCTAGCTAGTGTACTGCATGCATATTGTATATAGGATGCACGCATGCAGGTATAGCTATAGGCTGTGATGATGCCTCGCCCCACTATACCCAGGGAGCTCAAGTGGCTGTTCATCACTGGTGAGAATGTGAAGTGTAGATCTACACTACCTATTGTCAATTTAATATCATACAATCACCTCCTCCCCGGCCACACACACACACACCTCCACCCACACGGCACACACATCACACAGGTCTCGTGTACGTCTGCCTTTGTCTTCTCCTTTTGCACACACAGCCGTCGGAAATTCCTCTTGATGTCGTACCAGGTCAAAGTTCAAACCCACCCTCTCTAGTCAATCGTAGCCCGAGAGAGCATCAACCAATCAGAGCACAGGGTTTAAATCACATGACATCTCTCGTAAAATCTCACATGTTCACTGACCAAGGTATCAAATTAAAATGGATTGGCGAAAGAATTATGCGGTGAGCATCACCATGACAACTGCATAAATGATTATAATTATAGTGACTATTATTTTTTTGCAGACTAGCGTTGTCATGGGAACACGCTCAGAAGGCCGTTGCCATGGAGATGGGATATCTATTTACTCGTCCTCAGAAGATCTTATTATTCCCGGGACTGCTGTCTGAGTACAGTGCTTACGATTTTGCTCATAACGCCTACAAGGTGGTTATAAGTCATGTGATGAGTGCTGTATGTCATTTGATGCGTGCTGTATGTCATGTGATGTGTGCTGTATGTCATGTGATGCGTGCTGTATGTCATGTGATGCCGTGCTGTATGTCATGTGACACCTCTGTGTGTGCAGGGTGGATACCTCGGTGAGCTGGTGCAGTGGGGTGATCTGATTGCGGTAATTTTTTAGCAACTTGTCGTCAATGTGGTATATTTTCGTACATGTATGTTCCAAATTTTCGTTTTTTTCGTATTTAGTAATCCAAAAATTAAAACATTAGCGTACAATAGATTCTATGTCACCATTCTGAACCTATAATTATTTCTAGTCTACAATTCATTCTACATGGTCTGTCACTGTGTGTATACATGTCATGTGATTATGTATCCACAGACGCTGCATATGCTGGGACATCATGTGACTATCCTCACCTCACGCAAGCAACTATCAGACAGAGTCAGTCTCAAGAGTGAGTAGTATACAATCATGTAGGCAAGACACTATTGGGGGGAAAAGGGGAAAGAGTAAGGAAATATTCTATCAGTGATGTGCCCACACTGGTCGGTGGTGGTGGTTGGTACTAACCATCTCTTAGGTCTAGTTTACCACACAAAAGAGGCAAATTTGTGTATTGAAAATAGCCACCGCTGATGCAGAACAAGACATACTACTACTATTACAATGTTTTGCGAGCATTAAACATAATCAATTTGCGAGTACTAAGCTAATGAATTAATTTGTAAAATAAAATTGTAAAAAGACCTACATGTATTACCGGTACATGTATGGCTGCAAATTGTCACTTTTTTATCATTCGCAATAATTATCCTGCACAGAGTTGGAGTTTGACGTAGTGTTCACTGATTACATTGGTTTGTTTGCCCTGAGGGACAGTCGTCACTTCCCCCTTTACAAGGTGTGTGTGGAGTGTGGGTGTGGAGAGTGTGGGAGTATGATTTATTTTTTCCTTTTTCCCAGTGTCGTATTAGAGTCCTGGATTCATTTGGTACAGAACCACTGTGTAAGTTACTGACATTACGGCAATTATTGCTTTTCTGTCGGACACATAAATAATAAATTATTTTCTGATGATTCTAAATACGAAAAATACGAAATTTCCACCATACGAAAATAACCTGCTATGCTGTGTTCTGTACATTTCTACATCCTTGCAATACGTGCAATACGTGTATTACGTGTTAAGTTGACTATTATGTATTCCTCCCGCCCCCTCATTATAGATCAGTTCCGAACTTTGAACTTTCAAGCGGACGAGACGATGAGCATGTTTAACAATTGGAATTTTGAGAGCCCTCGGCAATTTTGGAACCTTTTCCCGCATACTCCCGACAATTCGTTCCTAGGGTTCGTAGTTCAAACACGCCCACTCAATACAACGGCACCCGTGAAATTGAATCAAGCTGTGATATACGGCAAGGAGGCGTGGTATCGTCACGGCAACGAGGAGCTACTAAACACCGTGGGAGAGTTTATAGAACTACATAGCACTTTCAAGGTGAATATAATTTTATAAAGTTAATTTGGTTGAAATTTTTTTCGTGTTTGTATCGTAGAGAATCATCCGAAATTATTAATGTTCAACGTCACTATTGGACGATCATGTTGCCTTTGTATTAGTGATCTCATGCTATAATAATATTCACTGGGACTGAGTATCAGTATTCATTTGGCGACCCTCACCTTGATTTGCCAAATTGCCAAAATGAATTCATCGCTAAATCAAATGTATCCGCTAATAATGGATATTTTTCCTTTCGATTTTCCTTTCCCTAGGATCCAGGAGTTGACTTCCCTGCTCATATCATCAACCATGGAGTGCTGCCACCTGCCGAGCTACAGACGTACGTATGTGTATCACATAATAGTCACATGACCTCATGCTCGTCTCTACATGCACACACAGGTTGCTAGAAGAGTCTAAATTATTCGTGGGCCTTGGTTTTCCGTATGATGGTGAGTAGGTACAGTACATGTACTTCTAGAGATATAATATCTTAATAACATGTAGCGTTAAATAGAGCATCTTTGAACGGCCATAACTTTAGCTCCGTTGGTTCGATAACGTCAATTTTATGATTTTCTGAAAGCTTATAATAGAGAGGGGCCTTTCAGATGATGTGTTAAAATTAGATTTGGGCCTGTTTTTCCTATGGACCTGTTTTTCCTATAGCCCTTTTCCAGAAAATAGGAAATTATGGCCCGTTTTCAAATTTGGGATTTGAGCACACCATCTGAACAGGCTCCTTCTAAGCTTTCAGAAAACTATAAAATCGTTGAATTTGGACCATCAGAACTCTAGTTACAGACGGAGGAGAGATGGTTCTAGTAGTTTAAAATCAAAAGTTTACAGTATAATACGTACGGTATCTGTAGTAGCTGGTGTGATGTACTTCAAAGAGACGACACTACACCCTTTTTTTAATAGTATTCTGACCCTCCCACACACACACACTCCCCCCCCCACACACACAGGTCCTGGTCCACTGGAGGCTCTTGCCCACGGCTGCGTGTTCCTGCAACCATCATTCACGCCCCCACACTCTGGCCTTAACACGAATTTCTTTGGTGGTAAACCAACGGTCAGGGAGCTGACTTCACAAGTGCCATATCTTGAACATTTTGTTGGGAAGCCATATGTAAGTTATAGCCAATCATCTCCTGAGTATTATTATAGCGTAGTACATGTGTTTTGCGGGTGAAAAACCTTTGCGAATCAACAGAAAATTTTACTCTTTGCTGTCCAACTATTGCGTTTTGGCAAGGATCATGTGTATTTACTAGTACTAGTTCATGTTTTTGGCGATTTTTATTCATGCAAAGTGCTTAAAATTGCAAAATAGCAGATGTGTGAATATGTCCGTATTATATTCAATGTAGTAATACGTATTGTACAGGTATACACGGTGGACGCGACCAATCAGAGCGCAGTACGGGAGGCACTGTACGAGATCATGGCCTACAGAGACCACACCCCCTTTGTACCACACGAATTCACGCAACAAGTACGTCCAGCTGTTAGCTATTATTATAAGTATTTGCGCTAACTAGTACAGAACTACTGGCTATAATTATAGCATTAAGGTTTGTGACCCTATAATACCAAATCTGCAAAATATCCAGTAACCCCCCCCCCCCCCCCCCACACACACACACACACACACACACACACACACACACACACACTCACACACTCACACATACACAGACACACACACACACACACACACACACACACACACACACACACCACACACACACACCACACACACACACACACACACCACACACACACACACACACACACACACACACACACGCACACACATACACATACACACACACAGGGCATGTTAGAACGCGTTGGCAGTTACCTCTCCCACCAAAACTTCTGTGATGGCTTTGACCTAGCACTGGGTCGTCCGGCCTACTCCAGCAGCTGTTTCCAGACCCACACTCCGGGTGAGGCAGTGGATGGTCTGCCAGATGAGGACAGTTGTTTCTGGTCTGCCCCCGGTAGTTCTCACTGGTGGAGTGTGGATCTCGAAGATGAACTGAATATTGTTAAAATTCGTATTACCAATACTGTGAGTGGGTTGTGTGTGGGTGGGGGGGTGTTTGTGTGTGTGTGGGGGGGGGGGGGTGTTTGTGTGTGTGGGGGGGTGTTTGTGTGTGTGTGGGGGGGGGGTGTTTGTGTGTGTGGGGGGGTGTTTGTGTGTGTGTGGGGGGGGGTGTTTGTGTGTGTGGGTGGGTGGGGGTGTTTGTATGTGTGTGGGTGGGGGGGGGTGTTCGTGTATGTGTGTGTGTGTGTGGGTGGGGGGTGTTTGTGTGTGTGTGTGTGGTGTGTGTGTGGGTGTAAAGTTTTCAGGCTATCTAAATTTAGTCCAATTATAACTTGTGTCTTTTGTAGTTACATGTATCTCACATCATGTGATTATGCATGTACATATGACAAATACTGATCATAACATTTCAGTACTTTATTCTTGTGATATTGACCTCACTGTAGTTTGAGTGGGTCTTGGCTAAGACTTGGGGGGCGGTGTTTCTCGATCCTTTCGTCGTGACCTTATTGAACTCTGACGGAGATCAAGTGCTGAGTCGACAGTTTACAGATAGCCGAACATTCTATGTATGGGACGATATCCACGTGAGAGCACGACATGTTCGTATAGACTCACTGGAGCACGGAGATGGTGAGTGGAATTTTTTTTTCTTAAATTTTGGTTTGGTAGAATTTTTTATTGTACTATTCACGTGTTGTCAATAGCAACTGGAGCCCCTTGCACGTAAATACAATACTGTATAATTAGAATATTTTGCTGGTGACAACCTTTGAATGTACAATACACGTGTAGTTGCAAAATTGCCCAAATTTTTACTGAAAGTCTTTTTTGGTTGCAATTTTATTTACGTGAACTGCCTCTATTTCGTGGCATTCATAAAAATGATTACCTCAGATATCTTAAATAGTCTTCTTAAACTTTTCGTTGCAATTTCATCATACCATAACTCTCTCTCTATTCTCGCTTCTGTATTCACTCTATCTATTTATAGGACCAAGTTATCTCGTACTATGCGGAGTGGAGGTGTTTGGCGGATCCAGTCAACACCCGCTCTGGCCTGATCTCACTCTACTGCACATGCTCACTGGGAAAAAGGGCGTGGCTTGTAAAGACGCTTGTATGTCCGAGGGGTTGGTGTGTGAGCCAGCGTACTTTAAAGCCATCAATAATCACAATGTTCTGAGGGAACAGCTCAACTGTACAACCACTGATACTGTCCAGGGGAGGTGAGGTTACAATTTTTATATAATTATTATGAATAATAATGGTATAATTATGAGAGAAAGCAGCACTGTTCTATACAGCCTTCAGGGATGTGCCGATGCAGCATTTTTAAAATGGTGCCTATTTTCAATCTCAATCTTGATACAGCACAGGCACAAATTTGCCTGTTTTATATACGTCATGTACCTATCATTATACCCAAGGATAGATAAGAGTACACTCTTGTTATTATGGTTAATATGTGGTAAACTAGGCCTAAGAGTTTGTTAAGAGGTGGTCCTTTTTGTCTAAAGGCACATGTGGTTAACACCAACCACCACCACCGACCAGTGTGTGCAGCTCTCTGTACTCTTGACGGTACTGTAACAGTGTAGTACCTTAATTAAGGTGACATATTTTCACAGGTAGATTTGTTTGCGTTTTTACAGTTTTGTACATTTTGCTGGTATATATAATTTTTTGCGAAATGTCGATCTGGATACATTAAACAAGAGGGCGGCCAATTATTTGCGAGTACTAATTTTTGCGATTTTACTCTCATTCGCAGAAATAGCAGAAATTAATACACGTGAAAATATGTCACCTTATGGTTTGAATGCAGAGGAGGTACGACCGGCGCAGTGCAGCTCTAGCAATTATAGTCTTCCATCTAGAACAAGCACTTCAGAGGCTAGTTTGCTTGAGCTGTGCCGCGCTTGTCGGACCTCCTCTGATATTGAATGTGTTGGGGTCAAACAATGCTACATGTTGCAAACAGGACGCTTAATTGTGTAAACAGTCCAGTGTACTTTACACTCTGCAAGATTTTAAGTTCCCCTGCAGCAAATCTCTCTTCCTGTATTGTCTACGTTTGTTCTTCTAAGATGTTGATATCTTCTTATTTCCAAACCTTAATAATTTATGTCAATTTCTGTTCTTGCATTAAAATGTTCATAAAAATAACACTACACGTGTACATGCGTGCCTAGCCTGGTTCCCAGGCCCATTTGTCTCTATACCTAGCGTTACATGATAAATCGGCCTGGGAACGAGGCTAATGTGTACCTAGCCTGGTTTCCAGGCCAATTTGTCTCTATACCTAGCGTTACATGTATTTTAGAGAAACAAATCGGCCTGGGAATGAGGCTAATGTATGCCACCTGTGTGTAGGTTTGTGGACTTCCCCCCGGCCTTGTGTGTGGAGAGCGATGGCGCAGTGTCCCCGGGAACTTGCCTCACTAACAACGAGCCAATGCTCTTCTCCTGTGCAGGTCTGTATCATAGGGGGGCGTGGCTGTGTATGTGTGTCATACGGGGGCGGTGTGTGTGATGAAAGTAGTATTCGAGTGTCCTCTGTTGATGGGAGGTTCCTTTTATAATTATATATTGTGAATTGTGCCTGTCTAAATGGTATACTTATGTGGTACTTGTCTACGGTGGTCCACACCTTGGCTGTAATATAATTATAGAGGGTGGCCTGCTAACACAGGTCCAAACACATGCTATGGAGACTTTGGGGCCCATTAACCTGGCTGTATTATAGAGGGTGGCCTGCTAACATAGGTCCAAACACATGCTATGGAGAGACTTTGGGGCCCTGGCTGTATTATAGAGGGTGGTCTGCTAACACAGGTCCAAACACATGCTATGGAGAGACTTTGGGGCCCTGGCTGTATTATAGAGGGTGGTCTGCTAACACAGGTCCAAACACATGCTATGGAGACTTTGGGGCCCATTAACCTGGCTGTATTATAGAGGGTGGCCTGCTAACACAGTAGCATGTGTTTGGACCTGTGTTAGCAGGCCACCCTCTATAATACAGCCAGTTTATTAGAGAGTGACCACAAAAGGCCGCTACATTGTTGCCTGTGATTGAAGTGCCTTGTGTTATCATTATCATTGTGTACTGCGTGTGACATTGCGCTTGTATTGTCTGCAGGTCGTCATAGCAACTACCAGAGGCTATGTCCGTGTCGAAAGTTCACCAAAGGTCAAGTGGCCATCCCTCCATCAATATAGAATGACAATGAACAATCTATTCAATTTTCCCATATTATATCAAAATTCTTATTTTCTCAATTCTGATCATGATCATTAATTTTATACCGTCGTCACTAATAATGTATAAGAGAAATTAAATTCAATGGTTATAAAAAATATACCGCTCAATAATACAATAAAATAATTATAACAGAAGCAGGAAACGGTAATTTTCTATTATATGAAACAGAAACCATATATAAAGGACCATCAATATGCACACACACAGATATAATAAACAAACGAACATATAATTATACAGTATGTAGTCCATGAATTACCAGACAGCCTTCTTCATTTTGACCTAAGCTACGTACACGAACAGACAGACATATAATTATAATAAAATAAACATGATTTAAAATTAATGAATTAGCCTAACAGGACTTTCTTCATTTTGACCTGTGCTACATGTTCTTCTTCTTCGCTGGACGAGAGGTAATCTTCCGAACAACTATCACACACGGGAGAGCACAAATACTGCATCAGTGGCACACGATACTTGCCACAAAAGTCCACGAATTTAACGCTCTGGTATTTTGCCGTAAAATACACGCCACGACAACTGGGATTGTCGCATTGTTGTGCCCCCCGGAGATAGTCAACTAGTACCGACGGTATTGTTAGTTTCGTGTGTGGGATTGAGTTTTTCTTGATTGATTTTGCGGCTATTTCGAGCAAGGAGGGGACTTGATTGGTCCACTCTTTAACGAACCTCATAACGAGGGGGTTTCCCCTCAGACTCAGTTCTTGTAGGTTCGTAAGATTCACGAGGTTCGGGGGTAGGGTTTGAAGGTTGTTGTCATGGAGACGCAGCGAGTGTAGATTGGTGAGTAGTGCTAGTTCATTGGGTAGCTGGTAGATTTGGTTATCACTGAGAATGAGAGCTGATAGCAACGTAAGCGATCCTAACTCTTTGGGTACCGTTTGGAGGCGATTTCCGCCAAGGTAGAGGTATTCTAGTCTGTATATAGTGTGTGTGGGGGGGAGGGAGAGCATTATGTATGTGTGTGTGGGGGGGGGGAGTGGGTGGGAGGGAATTGTGTGTGTGTGTGGGGAGTGGGAGGATAAGGTTAATTTTAGTCACATGATATAAATACTATTGAACAGCTATCATGGTGCATGAATTTTGTTACAAGGAAGACTGGTGCGTGTGTGGGGGAGAGGGGAGGAGTAATAAGATCACATGATATAAATACTATAGCTATCATGGTGCGTGAATTTTGTTACATAATTACTCGGGCATCAGCATGAATACAGAACACAAGGCTCTTAGACTAGTAGCTTAATATGGATACAGCCACATGGTTATGCATATGTACAGAACATGAGCTAATTCATGTATGGTAGTGGCATCTATTGGCACACAAGGTGTAAACGCACAAGTAGGTAACAGAGGACAACTTAGGAAGTGAGATAATGATAAGGTCACCTTTTGAATTTTCAAATTCAAATTGCAATGATTTTTTTGTTTTCATACAACAACCATGAAACGAAAACCTTATAATTATTAGAGACAACACATATGTCAATCACTATAGTGACAGTGTACACAGTGGGACCATAGTGACACTATAGGCTCTGTACACTAGCTACAGTGCACACAGTGGGACCACACTATAGGCTCTGTACACTAGCTACAGTGCACACAGTGGGACCACACTATAGGCTCTGTACACTAGCTACAGTGCACACAGTGGGACCACACTATAGGCTCTGTACACTAGCTACAGTGCACACAGTGGGACCACACTGTAGGCTCTTGTACACCAGCTACAGTGCACACAGTGGGACCACCCTGTAGGCTCTGTACACCAGCTACAGTGCACACAGTGGGACCACGCTGTAGGCTCTGTACACCAGCTACAGTGCACACAGTGGGACCACGCTGTAGGCTCTGTACACCAGCTACAGTGCACACAGTGGGACCACGCTATAGGCTCTGTACACCAGCTACAGTGCACACAGTGGGACCACGCTATAGGCTCTGTACACCAGCTACAGTGCACACAGTGGGACCACGCTATAGGCTCTGTACACCAGCTACAGTGCACACAGTGGGACCACACTATAGGCTCTGTACACCAGCTACAGTGCACACAGTGGGACCACACTATAGGCTCTGTACACCAGCTACAGTGCACACAGTGGGACCACACTATAGGCTCTGTACACCAGCTACAGTGCACACAGTGGGACCACACTATAGGCTCTGTACACCAGCTACAGTGCACACAGTGGGACCACACTATAGGCTCTGTACACCAGCTACAGTGCACACAGTGGGACCACACTATAGGCTCTGTACACCAGCTACAGTGCACACAGTGGGACCACACTATAGGCTCTGTACACCAGCTACAGTGCACACAGTGGGACCACACTATAGGCTCTGTACACCAGCTACAGTGCACACAGTGGGACCACACTATAGGCTCTGTACACCAGCTACAGTGCACACAGTGGGACCACACTATAGGCTCTGTACACCAGCTACAGTGCACACAGTGGGACCACACTATAGGCTCTGTACACCAGCTACAGTGCACACAGTGGGACCACACTATAGGCTCTGTACACCAGCTACAGTGCACACAGTGGGACCACACTATAGGCTCTGTACACCAGCTACAGTGCACACAGTGGGACCACACTATAGGCTCTGTACACCAGCTACAGTGCACACAGTGGGACCACACTATAGGCTCTGTACACCAGCTACAGTGCACACAGTGGGACCACACTATAGGCTCTGTACACCAGCTACAGTGCACACAGTGGGACCACACTATAGGCTCTGTACACCAGCTACAGTGCACACAGTGGGACCACACTATAGGCTCTGTACACCAGCTACAGTGCACACAGTGGGACCACACTATAGGCTCTGTACACCAGCTACAGTGCACACAGTGGGACCACACTATAGGCTCTGTACACCAGCTACAGTGCACACAGTGGGACCACACTATAGGCTCTGTACACCAGCTACAGTGCACACAGTGGGACCACACTATAGGCTCTTGTACACTATATAAATCTACACACTGCAGGTCAATTTAATGCATGTAGCGGTAGCATTTTCTGTTTTCTGTTTTTATTTCAAGTGAGGTGAAAGAGTTGTACAATAATAATAAAGTAACTCACCTGGCTAATTTAGAGATGGATGATGGGACGGATTTTAGAAAATTTCCACCAATTCGTAAATTCACGAGTAATTCCAGTTTACAAATTTGCCGAGGGAATATCTCGAATCCATTCCCACTCAGATCCAGTTCCAATAACGCCCTGAGGGAACCGAAATCTCCCGGCAGACTCTTGATAGCATTCTTCTTAATTGATAGGGTTCTCAGTTTCGTAAGACTGCAAATCTCGGGTGGTAATGTCTGCAATCTGTTGCCTGAAATGTCCAAATTTGTGAGTTGAGTGAAATTTTCGATTGTAGGAGGTAGAGAAATGAAGTGATTGTCAGATAAGTTCAATGAAGTGATGTTCTGGTCTCGAGATAGCTCTTCAGGAAGCTCCTGTAGCCTCTGGTGGGACAGGTTCTTACAGAGCGACGTGTTCATCTTGACTTGCGCTGTGCTGACTGACTCCTCCGCGGCCACGGCCTCTGACATACCTGTGTCTCAGCGAGGTGCTAACTTTATACATTCAGCATATATAAATCATATCACGTCAATGTGCTTCCTAATTAAGTTAGCAACATGACCACATACGTGGAGAACATGTGTGTACTTCGGAGCAGACACCCACCTTTTTTGAATCGAGCAGACACGCCCACTGCTTTGTTGTGGACACGCCCTATTATTTTTTCTAATTTGAGCACATTTATTGAAGTGCGCACTATCAAGAAACACATTTTCAAGTACACCACAGTTTCATTCATTTACTCACTCTCCTGAAGACTATACTATGCCAGTATTATGTGCTGTGTGCTCTACTAACAATGCTGCTCTGAAGAGACCCAAAACTGGACAAGTCATTTGTAAAGAATGCTTCTACGCAGCCTTCGAAGATGAAGTCCATCGCACTATTGTTACACACCAACTATTCAGCCCTGGAGAGACGATAGCTATTGGAGCATCGGGAGGAAAAGACTCGACTGTGCTGGCTCATATCATGAAGACACTTAACGATAGACATAGTTACGGTCTGAACCTTATACTTCTCTCGATTGACGAAGGGATCACCGGTTACCGTGACGATTCCTTGGAGACAGTGAAACGAAATCAAGTCCAGTATGATTTACCGCTGAAGGTTCTCTCATACAAGGAACTCTATGGATGGACTATGGACGCTATTGTACAACAAATAGGAATGAAGAACAATTGTACTTTCTGTGGCGTGTTTAGACGACAAGCGTTGGACCGAGGAGCCATGGGTCTAAAGGTCGACAAGATAGTGACTGGACACAACGCTGATGATATTGCCGAGACTGTGCTCATGAATATACTGAGAGGAGATATTGCTCGACTCAGACGCTGTACCGCTATCACCACGGGAACAGAGGGGGCCATACCACGCTCAAAGCCATTTAAGTACACCTACGAGAAAGAGATTGTTATGTACGCTTATTTCAAGAAACTGGACTATTTTTCCACCGAGTGTGTGTACTCACCCAACGCGTACAGAGGTCACGCTCGGGCCTATCTCAAAGATCTGGAATCAATCCGTCCGAGTGCTATTATCGATATTATCCACTCTGGTGACAGCCTGTCTGTGAAATCCGATGTCAAAATGCCCATACAAGGAACGTGCAGTCGCTGTGGTTACATCTCAAGCCAAGAGCTCTGCAAAGCTTGCGTTCTATTGGAGGGATTAAACCGAGGTTTGCCTAAACTAGGGATTGGCAAAGTGTCAGGGAGCACCCTCTCCTCGCATATACGAAAGATGGAGCTGAAAGAAACGGATGATCAATCTTCAGAGAGTTGCTCGTGTGCTGGGGAGGAAGGAAACAAAGAAGGAAACAAAGATGGCTGCTGCTCTGGAGAAAGAACTGTTAAGACTGTTAGCAGTGTCACAGTAGGTGATAGCAAACACCTGCTGGACTTTTAAATTATGTTTATTTCCTTGTTCATTCGTACTCTATAATTATATTAATCCTTACATGCCAAATTAATGATTTACGCCAATTTCTGCTACCTTGCCCGATTCACATACAGATTTCTGCAACAAGCAAGCTCCCACCTAGCCTTGTTCCCATGCAGGCTGATTTGTCTCTAAAACAACGCTAGGTCGCCTCCTAGTTGTCAACCTATATAGCGTTAATTTAGAGACAAATCGGCCTGGGAGCGAGGCTAGCTCCCATGCACTGACTCAGTTTTGACCCCATTGGTAACCCGCACCCAATATACCATATAGTGAAACCCCTCCCCTTTTCCACATAATGGTCGGAATGTACATGCAGGGGATTTTTGATGTTTTCGGATAACTGCAAATCAGGACATGACGATGTGTTTTGTGAGGGGAAATTTCTATATGTATAGCTATAGAGATAAATGTGAGGATATGGAGTGGCGGAAATATACACTGACCGTATTCTAGGTTCTCGGCTAAAAGTTTGGTGGTTTGGCGCAGATCGTTGCCATTAGATTGTGCATGTTTGTATGTTCACAACGTCATAATGCATTAAAAGGTGTGATACTATAAATAAATAGTATCAGGATCTATAGATCTTAACTCAAACAGTATAAATAAAACTTAGCAATAAGAAAATAGCTATAATTTATTCCGCTATAGATAAAATAGTATCTATGTTAGTTTATACTATATCTATAATTATGATAGTAGCGCTGTTTCAAGGCTTTCCTGTGAGCGTGAAAAATCTTTTATCCAATCAAAGGTGATTTTCTCGTGCCACTTTTTATCATTTTCAAGCAATCCAGCAATGTACGACTTCTCTGAGCCGAATTCAGATGCAAGTATATTTTTCCTTTTTGTATATTTTTCCTTTTTGTACTCTTTATTATTAATTTTATCCTGCCTAGATCAGTACCCTATACATGTGTAACTTTATTTGTTGTATTTGTTATTATATAATATAATATAATTATTACAAAAGGGTAGAGTATTAATTAATATATATAGTTCAGGGGTGCTGTATGCAGCTTGCATTGTACTGGCTGCCAAGAATCTAGTAAACATGCCGGCACTGTATGCACTGATAACTCGCCAGAATGGTGAGGATCGGGTTGGTTAATGAACGTTTTATATCAAAAGAAGCCAGAGAGGCACATAAAGTGTTTGCCTTCAGTCTCTAATGACCGTGCAACATCAGCTAGAAGTTTACATATAGAAGTCATTGTCAATTTTTGTGCCAGCTCAGCAAAAAAAGTGGTGCACATGATCGTGTCCAACTTAAAAAAGTGCAGTTAGTGCATGCCATCACAATCCGAACAATTAATACCTTTTCTTCATAATCTCCATTTTTTCCTAAAGTTGTAGTTTACGTCATGTCTTATAATTTATAATGGAGAAAAGGTACTAAAAGTAGATCCAGATCTATTTCGGAATCCTCTGATCATTCGAATTCATGACTATATTGACATTCGCATGATGAGTTACAACTGTAGGGGTTGGATATCCAGTTCAGCATTTGTTGAGTTTCTTTTGTGTGAAGTTGTTTACTTTTGATTCAGGAGCATTGGCTATTTACAGAGAATCTTGCATCACTCAATATTAATGATGATTTTACTTCATTTGCGGTTAGTGGTATGTGGATAGTGCATGGGGCTATTATAAGAGGACATCCTTTTGGTGGTTGTGGTTTCCTCATTCCAAATTTACTCCTTCCCTTTATCAATCGAATTTTAATTCTAAAAGATTCTGTGCATATTACGATCACTACAAATTGTTGGACTGTCTTGCTATACATGCCCACAAATTATGGCACTGCACACTCACATGACACATATCTTGAAACTCTTGGAGAATTGAAGGGTATTAATAATTATGTTACATCCATCAGTTTTCTGTTTACGTTTTTTGTCCTTCATGTCTGACTTTATTATTTTATTCTCTGTTCTGTGGACTTTTTTTTTTATAGAGAATGTGTAAAGTTCACGTATGAACGTGATGGGGGTTCTGTCAGGTCGTAGCCTGATCACATTCTCACGCTGCAACATCACACTGTGGTGTCCATATAATTATAGTGCATGTTCACTATAATTATGGATATGGATGAGGGCAGTTACCATAGATAAGAAATGTGTTAGTCACCAACCATTTACCGAGATGTAGCGGGAGTGTTTGCAAGGTGGCCGCGTACTCAACTAGTCAGCGAGGTGCAATGCACATGGTAGCTGTGGCGGGTGACCCTCTATTGTTGGCAGAGTTGAGTGCTAGAACTAGCTAAGCGGCGGAGTCAGCTCAAGATTTGACAAGGGTTTAACATTAAACAAGATAGACAAAAGTAACAACTGACAAAACAGAGATCATACATGCACCACAAACAAGAGAGACGCGCAGGGCCTCTTTACAACAAAGAATCTATTGTTAACACAAAAGGAGGCTCTGCTCCACAGGAAGTAATTAACCTACTTAACATTCCTATATATAACAGAAACCATAGCTATATACAGTACAAATTAACTAAGTAAACAATGTACACATTAGTCAAGTGCACACACATACACATAATAATAGCAACATCTATGCCATATTAAAGTAAAGTAACAGTAACCACTCAGTGCACCTAGGATGCGTTATTATTGACAGCTTATTTCATTTGCTGCATTTATTGCATTTTTATTTAACTTTTCATGCGAATTAACAGATAGAAAATTTTGTCTTTATTCACAATAATAATTATTACTCTCTGCTATTGCAATGACCGTGCAAAGATACTATATCAGCATGCATGCACTGATTTACAGGTACACAGTTACATTTGTGTTCTATGACATCACAATCTCACTCCGTAGGCTGCATTGTTGGATACCATAACTGCTTCACCTGTAATAGTGATTACTGGGAATAACACTAAATTAATCACATTAATTGCCACACAAACCTTCACCACTGTTTTTGTCAGAATCGATGGTTTCGTAAACCACCTCATCTACACGTACATCTGAAGGTAGCCATAATCATGATGACACGCACGCACGCACGCACCCACACACCCACACACCCACACACACACACACAGTGTGATACAAAATGCAGACATGTATGCACTAATAATTATAATAAGTAATTATAATTATGTCGAACTCTTACTTTTTCTTTTTTTGGTGATAGTGATTACTAAAAGAAATATGACAACCAGTACGATCAGTACCATCACTATAGCAACAACACCTCCAGATAGAGCAGCAACATTCAATGCACCAGTTACCACACCTATATAGAAATCAATATGCAGCATTACATGCATGCAGGCATTGAGACATAAATGAACTTACACTCCAATAGAGCAGGGTCAGGATCCCATGAACCAGAGTTGTTACAAGTGGCAGTCTCCGTACCCACCAGTGAAAAACCAGGATCACATTGGAAGGTAATGACTGAGCTCTCGGTTTGGTTGGTGAACAATATTCCATTAAGTGGAGGGGTGGGCAGGACACAAGTAACTAAAGGTACAAGGAATGGTGGATGCATACATCAATTACAAAGCTTGGGGTTAACAGTAATGTTTTGCATATGCTCACGTTCACAAAATGCTGCTTCTCCATCAAAAATACCAGTAGTGCTGCTACCATCTCCAGTGCAAGTTCTTGTGCTGTTACCAATCAGAGCCACGGCATTGAAAGCATAGTTGCCATTTTCATCAGAAGTAGAACTGTATGTCACAGAGCCATTGGTAGGAGCAGTCAAGGGAGGACAGGTTATAGCTATGATGAATGAAGCAATCAGTATGATGACCTTCTATTTAAACACTCTTACCAATACAGATGAGTTCATCTGTTCCATACAATGAAGCCACAAATCCATTCAAGCAGCTACAATTGAACTGTTCCCTGTTATTCAAACAAATAGAATTTTGACCATAGTTGCATTGTATGGGAGATAATCTCATGCCTCCAGGGTAACCATAAGATTTAGCTCTAGCGAATCCATACACTGAAACGCCTAAAACTGCTGAGCTGTTTTGATGGCGAATAGAATGAGCTCCAGTAGACACACTTGTTCTACTTATGTGACCACAAACCTCTCCACTTGAACAGACAACATTCCTCCAGCCAGTAACAATGGAATTGTCTAATAATATTTGTGCAGTTTGAAAAAACTCAGAAGAAACATACACTGTGACATAGTTTCTAAAAAAAGAAAACGCTTTGACAAAATAGTTATTTGTAAACGAAAGACTCACTCCTCCTCCCACAGCCCATGCCCCTATCAGAGTGCCTTGTCTGCATTCTGATACCATGATCCCGGTCAGCCCCCCATCAGAATTACAGGGGGCGCTGAAGCCGACATGCGTAGCATTGAGGTTTTCGCACTCGTAGATCAGAATGTGGTGGACGTGCAACTCGTTTCCAGGGGTGATGACAGGTGATATCTACAGTAATAATCACATGCATGCAATGAATGCTATTACCACTATTGTGTTTGTACTAATTAAATTAGGCTTATCACAGCCCAACTTGCTAACTAAAGCCATGCATGCATGCTTCATTTGCAATAATTATATGAGCTAGCTCATAAGGGCATGACTGACTTTATACACCAACAGTAACTTTACAGATTATCTCACGAGGAATTTTGACCATGTCATTCAACAAATAGCTAACTGACTTACCTTCGTCACATAATGAGTCATGGCTCTGGTATCTTGCGGAAACTCTTCCACATAGCACCAGTAGGTGGTACTTTCACTGGGAACGGCGACCTGTATACATAATTATGGGCAAGTCAACAACATTACACATTATATGATACAATAGATGATGGATGGTAAATGAATATGACAATAGATAGTTCCAAAATGTCACATGCATAGTTATGCCTCTACTATCAGATGACACTATAATTACGATAGTTCCAAAATGTCACATGGTATTGCATTTCAATACACCACCCACACCATCTTCTTTGCTAAAGATGGTCTCACATAATTACGATCATAAAATGCATACATTCCAGCTGCTATATTTGACAAACTTCAACAATTTATCCAGAGAAAAACTTACAATGTTCATATGCTTAGAAGGTATTTGCATATACATCAGTGCAAAAAGGACAGCTATAATTCAGTAGTAAAGACATAAAGACATATGCATGAGGTACATACGGAGTGATAAATAGCAAAAAAGTACACGGAGTTTGACTTACAGCATTAACAGCAACGTCAAAGGTCTGCAGATCATCCGAGTCAGGAGGCACTTGTTGTCCTCCCAGAAGGTTGATACTCAACGTACCACGGTTTTGATCCCCGTGATACGTGGCTAAAGTGGGGTCATCGCTAACTGGGTCCACATCATTCCAGCTGAAGATGATACGAGCTGTGTCTGTCTGTGTATTGAAGCGGGCTTAACTGAAAGTAGTGACATTCTAAAATAAACGAGTTAATGCGTGCATGAGTACTGCTGAAACAAGTATAACGTACAGTTAGTATAATAGTCTTGCCCACACTAAAAGATTAGCTTACATTAATATCTCTGTCTTGCTGATCACAAGTGGTCCAGTTTCTCCTGAAGGCAAGAACAGTGAATCCATTCTCTTGCTCTCCTGCCTCTAGGATCCAGTCTTGCTGTTTATCAACTGGTGGGAGGCTTTGTGCAGTAGCAAAGCGATCCTGTAAATAGGCAAATATAAAGGTGGCTATAATATAATAGTATCTAGTTTTTACAACGAGCTATTTAGAAATATACGCAGTAGATAGGCAAAGCACATGTATACATGAGGTATAGCCAAAGATTACTGGAACCTTTGCAACCAGTAAAAGCGTAGACCGTTACACGTTCCTTATATGGATTATGGTCTGTTTTACTACTTAAATGTATGAGCATTGCCCATTATAACCACAGTGCTCAACACTCTTTTATTCATGTGTTGCAAAGATTCTGCAAACTCCAGAAACTCACATCCAAAAAGGCTTGTCCTTGATCGTTGACCCATCCAATGACAATGTCAGAGTTAGGCATTCCTCCAGTGGGAGATAGTCCCAGTCCAACCCATCCAGTGGTGCTCACATTCACTGCAAACCTTATGCTCTGCTCCTCAACATTAAAGCTCCAGTGCAGCCTGTAGCTCCCTGGTCTCAGGTCAGCGGTCAGAGGGTAGGTGGAGAGGTCAATATTGGCTGTCAGGACAGCAGGGAGGAGAAGAGCAAGAAAAAATACACTCTTCATTATTCCAATCTCTGATATACCAGTAATGAAACAGCTAGCTAGCTAGCTGTAATATTTCGGCAGCTGTATTGACTACTTGTTTATTAAAAAAACTCATGAAACTCCTTTAGTAGACACTTCTAGGTTAAGGTTACAACTATACTAGGTACTAAGAGCATAGTACTAACTGGCATAGCCCTGTGCAATATCCCTGAGGCCAAGGCACTTCTCTGTCCTTCTAAAAAGATGCCTTGCTTCAGTTACCGCTACAGCATTGCGTGGGCGTAGGCGAGACACAGATGGGCCGAAATTGTACTGAGTCCCACGCATGCGTTTCCAATCCCTCTCCTCTACTATCTATGATTTGAGTGTGGACAGCAGCCCTGGTGTGTGGACGAGCTCTCTTTTCCTAGTTGTCTTCTTGTTTGAATAGTGTTGCTATGTGGTAGTCATGCAGCTTGATGCATAGCAACCAGTCAGCCAATCAGATGGGACATATATCAATTAATGCACAGTGCCTCGGGGTTTATGACAGTAAACCTCCCGACTACGAGGGCATAATTGTTACATAATTACGTATTCGTACTAATGTCTTACTTACTTTTAGAAAAGTATGATTCGATAATTACGATTTCTTACTATCACTATTTCAGTTACATATAATTATGGTTTATACAAGTTTCTATTATTAGACACTAGTAGATATGATCTACATGGTAAGTACATAGGAAGTACATGGGAAAAGTGCCTCAGAGCAGGTATACTATGGGACTTAGTATACCTGCAAATTTACTTAGTATACCTAGTATTGCGTTGTCAAGTAATTGTATTGTAGTCAAGCGGTTTGCGCATGCGCATTAGTATCTAAATGAGTTAGACATGCACTGTTTTGTGGGTGTCCATGTGATTTAGAAGCCCTCAGCCACTTTAGTACCCTCGCTACGCTCGGGATACTAAATCAGTGCCTTTGGGCTTCTAAATCCCATGGACACCTCCAAAACAGTGTCTAACTATTATTTAGTCGATACTTGAGAGGGTCGCCTGCAATAATAGCACAAAGTACGCTGGTTTCAAAAAGATGTTCGCAGAGATAAATTTGTTAGGTGTCGACCATTTACCATTGTGGTGAGAGTATACAAATTTTGCTGGCTTCACAAGGTTTTGCCCTAATTGTGGATGCATGACGAATTGCAACACCGACCGTACTGAGTTACTGTTATACGTAGATACCACTATTGCCGGGCTATAATTATCGGAGTACGCAGCAATACTGTATTCAAGCACTTCTGACTGTACACAAAAGGCATTCTGTATGACCTTCGTCACAGATACTACTATTCATTGTAACCGGCACTAGTAGGAAAAGCAATCAGTAACTATGTTATTCATTCATTGCCTTTCCTACTGGCAGTTAACTGAATAGCATTAACAAACGATTTATCAGAGCAGTTTAGTCACTGGTTTTAATAGTAGACACGATCTTGGTACAAGATGAGGCCGACACGTGATATCATGTGATTGGCACAATGGAAGTGCACTCTAGAATGGAAGTTCAGAGTGGAATTTTAGAATGGAAGTGCATTCCAGAGTGGAATTTCAGAGTGGAAGTACATTCTAGAGTGGAATCTTAGAGTGGAACTGAATGGCCCCTAATTATAACTGTAAACTACTTACGGCCACTAATTCGATCCAATGATGCATGTGTGCATGCTTCTTCTGATAAAGGTTTAGGTCTATAGATAAAAGCAAGCAAGGAGTGGGTATACGGGCTTCCGTATATAGTACTTGTGTGTGCTATTGAATGGTTCATACTAAAATTTCCATTCACACACAACAGGTCAACATGTTTATGTGCAGTTAATGATCTTTACCAAATTTAGTATTCCAACAAGCAATGGCCTCGATTAAAGGCCGCTTAAAAGTGGCCAATCGAGGATGATTTAAATTATATACAATTTAATGTGTGCACGAGGATGAGCATAATGCACTCGCTGCATGCGCTCATGAATTACGTAACCTCAAGCATTCATGTATATACAATAACTTGCAAGGCTGTAGCAAGCGGTCAGGCTGGTCAGGTTTTGGCCTGACCACTTTTTGGAGCAAAGTAGGTAATGGATCGCTATGCTCAGGCGTTACGTAAACTCAAGTACAGTAAGAACTTACTGCACACATTAACACACTTAAACAATGCATTCAGCCTGACATTTAAATAGTATTGTTGGCGGTAGGTCACATGATCAGCATTGTTAATTTTTTGTCCATGTATATGCACACGTATACCTTGATAACTGCTTATCAGAATGAAGTCATGCTTACAAAACTTGGGGACTACAAAAGTAAATCGTATATGATAAGTTGCTTGTTTAGGCTAGAGCTATAGAGCTTATACAAAAATAACTTTGAAAGCAAACTATTAACATTCGTTTGAGTACCATAATAAACACAAGCAGGTCAGTTCTATCAACCTAGGTACTCGTGTATTGGATTTCTTCATGTGCCAGATTTGACTGCAACGTATTGTTTTGCTTCACCATCTGGGGCATAAGATAATCATTACACAAATTCCTCACTTGTCCATAAGCTTCATTAGACTCCACTTGAATGTCTTGTGTTCTTGGTGTCATTGCTAGATCAACTTCCTCGTATACTGGACCAGCTGGGGCTGTTGGAACTTCATTGCCTGACAGTTGTCTATTTGCTGAGCCAAAAATTACAAATACAAGATATAAATTTAATGTGATACGTGCAGTCGCAAATAAATCCTTTAGTTTGCCATTACTTTTTCTTTTCTTTGTGATAGTGACTACTAAGATGACGACCAGTAAGATCAGTACCATCACTATAGCAACCACACCTCCAGATAGAGCAACAACATTCAATGCACCAGTTATTTCCACACCTATATAGGTCAATATGCAACATACAGGCAGGCATTGAGACATTAATAAACTTACACTCCAATAGAGCCGGGTCAGGATCCCATAAACCAGAGTTGTTACAAGTGGCAGTCTCTGTACCCACCAGTGAAAAACCAGGGTCACATTGGAAGGTAATGACTGAGCTCTCGGTTTGGTTAGTGTTCGTGAGCAACGTTCCATTAAGTAGAGGGGCGGGCAGGACACAGGTAACTATAGTTGCAAGGAATGGTGGATGCATATGGATAAAGAAATCAATTACAAAGCTTGGGGTTAACAGTAATGTTTTGCATAAGCTCACGTTCACAAAATTGTGCGTCTCCATCAAAAACACCAGTAGTGCTGCTACCATCTCCAGTGCAAGTTCTTGTGTTGTTACCAACCAGAACAAACCCAGTGTCACAACTGTGGTTAGCCATGGCATTGAGAGCATAGTTGCCATTTTCATCAGAAGTAGAACTGTACGTCACAAAGCCATTGGTAGGAGCAGTCAATGGAGGACAGGTTATAGCTATGGTGAAATGAAGCAATCAGGATCCTGTATTAGAGCAGTCAATGACCTTCTATTTAAACACTCAACTTACCGGTACAGACGACTTCATCAGTTCCAGACAATGAAGCCACAAATCCATTCAAGCAGCTACAGTTGAACTGTTCCCTGTTATTCAAACAAATAGAATTTTGACCACAGTTGCATTGTATGGGAGATAATCTCATGCCTCCAGGGTAACCATAAGAATTTGTTGCGTCGAATCCATACACTGAAACACCTAGAATGGCTGAGCTGTTTTGATGGCAGATAGAATGAGCTCCAGGAGACACATTCATTCTACTTATATGGCCACAAATCTCTCCACTTGAACAGACAACATTCCTCCAGCCAGTAACAATGGAATTGTCTAATAATATTTGTTCAGTTTGAAAAAACTCAGAAGAAACATACACCGTGACATAGTTGGATACGCGGAAAAGAAGAAACGCTTCGACCAAATAATTATTTGTAAACTGCTCAATTGAAGGGATTATCATCATGAATGGGTCTCCCACGCCATCACTATCCCTACCATACGCATACTGTGCGACCAGTACTGGAGAAGTGGATTCAATACTACAGAAGCTGTTAATAGGGATTTCAAATTCTCTGAAGCTCCCTCCACTCTGCAACTGGAATTCACTGACTGATACGTTAGTGTTACAGTTCACAGCTACACTTGCTGCTCGGGCACTAACAACACGAATACGTTCACCAGAAGATCTACCATCGAGAGATGCTACGAGGAATTTTGACCCCCATGTCACAGTCGGAGGTACTTGTTCAACCAGGTGGTCACAGTAGTTTATATCTTGAGGAACAGAAGCACAATCAGATCCACTAAACACAGACAAAGGTTTGGAGCTAGTTATTCTTGTTCCTGTGAGATCATGATCACTTGCAATCTGATATGTTTCCATACTGTTTAGTGTTATTGTTGAGGAATTGAATTTGACAAGTGTTCCATTTTCACAAGCCACAAACAAAATCACATTAGGAAAAATAAAGATGTCATAGGAGATTCCATAATATTCGTATTCATCAACTGCCATTTTAGAACATGGTAACGCTAAATAAGCATCTGCACTAAATGGATCAAAAGATAGCCCATACACGTTAACTTTCCCGTCGGCTTCAACAAGGATCCCCTTGTTCCTTTCATTAACAGATAATACCTCAAAACTGGGTGGAACGTTTACACTAGTTGAAGAGTTAGAAACATTCCCACTGATATTAATTGGATTGACTGTGAAATTAACAGCACTTGACTCTGGGTTTGTGATAAACAAAAACAACTCTATGCGTACTACTTGACCAGCATTTACTGGGAAACCAACCACGAATTTTTTGCCAGCACTTGACGAGATCTCATCTAGGATTAATGGTTATGCATAATAGTTAGACTACAAGAATTCAGTCCTACCTGTAATTTGAGCATCACAAGATGGAGCAAATGTGATCACGATTATTGCCAATGCCAAAGTAGAACTAGCAATTCTGTAGCTCATTATTTATTTTTAGTAACTGGTTGAATTTAGTCTCTGTATCTATTTCGTGAGGCAAAACGATATATGAGAGCTAGCCTAATTGTTGCCATGGACTCACTCCACAGTTCCTCATATACAAATCAATTAGACTTGCTGGTCTACAAACAGTTTCACCTTAAACTCTTGGATTGAGCGTGGTTTATAAGTGTCCAAACTTTCAATGACAGTTTCGTGGATGTCACTGTCAGGATATATAGGTAGCTATCACGTCTAAAGTTAAAGAGATCTTGCTTCTGTCTTGGGCTTGATCCAGAGCAGTCTTAATAAAGGCATCAGAAGATCAAAAAGATGAATCTGATTAATAGGAGAAGTCAGTATACGATAAACAAATGAATATCTTATCATCAGGAGTGTATGAAGAGGAGTATGCGACTCCCACGCACATTCCATTCTAAATCTCAGACTGAATCGTCACTAACACTTGTAAACTGTTAACCATGAATAATGGGCTGGTACAAACCACAGCAGACCATGTGTGTGTATGCTGATATCATTTTTAACTAATTAACTACTACACCTACGTACCCACTTAAGATGCGGTCTAAGAGTGACGTGGTATGACATACTTGTACCGTAACATGGTTTACACTACAACTGCTACAGTTGGATACTCCTCTTCATACACTCCTGTTATAATATACCTTTAAACTGTTACATAATTACGTATTCGTGCTTACTAGAAAAGTATGATTCGATAAATACGATTTCTTTTTAAAAAAGGAACTATTTTAGTATATTCAAGTTTCTATAGTCGATACTTGAGAAGGGCACCTGCAATAATAGCACAAAGTACGCCGGTTTCAAAAAAAATTTTCGCAGAGACAAATGTCATTGTGTTAGATGTGTCGACCATTTCCCGTTGTGATGAGAGTATACAAAATTAAATACTTATTTTAGCATAAATCGTTTCTTATAATTATGCCCCTGGCAACAAATGTGACATAGCAACGAGTGAGACTGTTTAAATAGCTACCATCTTTCACTCGATTGACTAGTAAGTAAGTAACATTCTTGTAAAGCATTTTCTCCAAGAAAGAGAAACAATCAAAAACGTTTCACTCCATGTGCATGCACCGGTTTCATAGAGGGGAGGCACTCACCCCCCAGCCTTATTGAAACATTTTACTCCAATACAAGGTTTGCCCCAATTGTGGATGCATGATAACAAGAGATGATAACTGCACGAATTGCAACACCATAATTATTGAGTTACTGTTTATCCCTAGATACCACTAGGCTATAATTATCACCAAGAGTTCTCACCTACATCACAGATACTCACTATTCATTGTAACCGGCAACTAGTAATGTATAAAATTAGTAACTATGTTATTCATTGCCTTTCCTACTATACTGGCAGTTAATTAAATAGTGATGATTATCTTTGTCACTATTATGTTATTTTGCAAATTTGATTTCGCCTACTATGGTTTTAAGTGGGAGTTGTGTACTCTTCCTAGTGAACTCTTGTTCCTTGATTAGGCATGTCAACATCTGTGGCTCTCTTTGTGTCGGACTTGGAGGCAATATCTGTAGCTCTCTTTGTGTCGGACTTGGAGACTATTATCTGTAGCTCTCTTTGTGTCAGACTCTGGATTGCTATATTTGGTCTAGTTGTTCGCCTAACCGTTATAAAGCGACAACTCGGCCTGTGATCGAGGCTAGTATATTTAATCAAAACGCTGAAACAGGTATACTGATATAAAGCAAAACAGTACCTATACTATTTTTGTCTGCTTTCTATTCTATCAGTGTAGGCTACTGATTTTGTGTGTGCTAAATTGGTTTGCAAAGTCATAATTCAACATGTGCATGTGTAGTTAATGATCTTTACCAAATTTAATTATTTTAATGGCCTCGATTCAAGGCAGCTTAAAGGTGGCCAATTGAGGCTACTAAAAACATGATTTAAATTTAAAATCACACTTAGCTATAGTAATAAATGTGTGCACGAGGATCAGTATAATGCTGCACTCATGCGTTACGTTAACTCAAGCATTCGTATTGGAACTTTTTGCACACTTAAAACAGTGCAATTAAGCCTGACATTTAAAGTACAGTCACATGACTGTATTTAAAGAATATCATTGGCAGTAGATCACATGATCAGCATTACATTAACTTCTCCATGTATGAACCTGTGATTGCATGCACCTTGATAACTGCTTCTCAGAAATGAAATCATACAGAAACTGGGGGCTACAATATCATCGTTAATATTTGTTTACTATGAATATATCTGTGCAGAATTGTCTATTGACTAATGTGCCTGAGGATAGTAACAAGTTGCTTGTTTAGCAGCTGCTAAATTTCTGTCATTTCTACATTAAATTTCAAATGATGCATTTTATTTGAGATGTTTTATGTTATTATAACGAATCTGTTTTTACTGTGTAATATCATAAAAGAGTGATACATTCAAAAATAACTTTGAAAACCAACTGTAATTGACATTTGAGCACCTTAATACAAACACAGGTCAGTTCTATCAACCTAGGTACTCGTGTTTATAATTATTTCTCCATATTCCTGATTTGACTGCAACTGAATGTTTCGTTTTGCCGTCTGGGATAAGATAATCATTACACAAATCTCTATCACTTTATTTCCTCACTTGTCCATAAGCTTCATTAGACTTCACTTGAATGTCTTGTGTTCTTGTGTTGCAGTCGTTGTGGTTACACATCTCAAGCCAAGAGCTCTGCAAAGCTTGCATTCTATTGGAGGGATTAAATCGAGGTTTGCCTAAACTAGGGATTGGTAAATCTTCAGGGAGCACCCTCTCCTCGCATATACGAAAAAGATGGAGCTGAAAGAAACGGATGATCAATCTTCAGAGAGTTGCTCGTGTGCTGGGGAGAAGGGAAACAAAGAAGGGAACGAAGATGGCTGCTGCTCTGGAGAGAGAATTGCTAAGACTGTTAGCTGTTAGCAGTGTCACAGTATAGGTGATAGCAAACACCTGCTAGACATTTTTGATTATGTGTGTCAATGTTTCTTTTCTACGTATTAATCTTACCTACCAAATGATTGTCGCTGAAATTTCATTTCTGCTACCTCGCCCGATTCACGTGCAGATTTATGACAAACTCCCACCCACTGACTCAGTTTTGACACCATTGGTAACCCACATGTACATCCAATACCATAGTGAAACCCCTCCCTTTTTCCACATAATGGTCGGAATATGCAGGGGATTCTTGATGTTTTCAGCGACCTTAATTGGAACTGCAGGACGACACCTAAATCAGGACATGATGAGGTATTTTTATGAAGGAAAATTTCTCAACACAACTTTCTCGTAATCATGGGAGGGGAGATGACTCATCACCAGTGCATGGGGGCAAGTCTGCACATTTGATTTCATAGTTTATATGCATGTGATTGTGACGTAGCCTATATATATATGCTAGAAGGAACGCATATATATATAATTATGCTGGTTTTAAGTGGGAGTTGTGCACTCTTCCTAATGAATTCTCATTTCTTCATGGTGGTATAATAACAAGAGTGCAGTGTCCTGGAGTTGAGGCTATAGTGCATGGTGTAGGGGGGGGGGGGGTAGTCTGCAGGAAATAGAATGAGTATATATATACATGCATTATATTCATTAGCTATATAAATGTATAATTATGGTATAGATAATGGCACATGCATGCATGCATGAGGCCTCTAGCCATTATTATGTACGAAAGCCCTTAGGGGCCATTTATAGTTTCACGTTTAGGAATTAGGATTACTTAGGACTTATATAGAGATAGATGTGCATGCAGGATTTGGAGTGGCGGATATATATATTCACTGACTAATTCTAAGTTCTCGGTTTGGACTTTTTCGTAACGTACATCAAATGCGGTTTCTCCTGCCTTGCATGCATGGGCTATGATATCGATAATTATTATTATACAACCATGCAGGAGTGCATAAATAGGAGTATCGGATCAACGTATACTATGTATAAGATTGTATTATTGATCGACTCTTGTTATGATGATGCATGCATATACATGCATATATCACATGCAGGCACTTTAACTTGAAAAAATTTCAATCGAGAAAACAGACTATAAAACTATTGCATGGGTAACACTTAGTATATTGGTATAAATATGTTCATAATTATATAGTCTCTGAGAAATGTCTTGCATGGCTGGTTCTTAGGGGAGCTTTCTCAATGCATGGAATTTGATACGAATACCGGGAACGCCCGGGGGTCCAATGATGAGGGGTTGGATCCATCGTGAACAATAATTAAAACTATGTGTGTTAATAACATCTATACTATATAATTATGTACAATCAGTATAATTATGCATGCATGCATGGATTTCAAATAAAACTTTGCACTATATATGTAGCGGCACTATAATAGGGAAAAAACAATTATGTTAATAGCTGTGCTTTAAGGCTTTCCTGCATGTGGGCGTGAAAATTCTTTTTTCCAATTAAAGGTTATCGTAGTAGTTTTTTCGTGCCACTTTTTATCATTTTCAAGCAATCCAGCAATGTATGACTTCTCTGAGCCAGACTCAGGTGCAGACTTCTCTGAGCCAGACTCAGGTGCAGACTTCTTTGAGCCAGACTCAGGTGCAGGCTTCTCTGAGCCAGACTCAGGTGCAGACTTCTCTGAGCCAGACTCAGGTGCAGTCTTATCGACTTTAATGGCTTCATCTTGCATGGTACTATGATCGTGTTCGCTGAATCTAGAGTGACTTGGCTTGAGCTGAACACCATCACTCGTCGTATTCTTGCTCTGCACATAATTATATGTATTTCACAGTAGTCTGCATGCATGACTATTATTATTTATAAATAGTCTATACAATGGAAACGAGCATATACACTCCAATGTTAAATGCATACCCTGAATTTTGACAACTGCTATAATAATGTGTAGGCACATGCACACATAATAACTTTAGAGACTGAGCCTTAAATAGGTGTATACAAACATATGTATATATATATATGTGGCCATGCATGCATCTCTATTTTATAATAGCAGCCAAAGACTACCGTATATAGCAGGTAATTTTCGAGGGGTAAAAAATTCGTTGTTTTTGTGGGCACACTGATCTACACGAAATTTTTACCCACGAAAACGTAGGCGTGGCTTACCGTAACGCATGCAATGCAGTGCAAGCAATGAAATTTATACTCACGAAAATCACCGTTTTCGAATTTTTTACCCCACGAAAATTACCCTCTATATACGATACTATCATGAATAATAATATATAGGTCAGGTGCCTGTTAGTATTATTAATTTATAGGTGATCCACCTGTCTATAGAATTAAATTTTAAGGAAGATCTATATAATTATACCAGATTGTTTTTTCCTGAGGCAGAAGTTGATACAACACTATCCATTTTGTTTCTGCACTGCTTTAGGAAGTTTGTGACCTAAAATCAGAAGAAACATAAAAAAAATGCTAAAAAATGCCACACGCAAGTACCTTTTCACTCCTGAGCACATGGAAGATGAACACGAACAGGCCTTGCAGTGAGTTAAAGATAGAGAACAACCATGCAAACACAATAGTGCTGTTGTTGACTGAGAGTAGACCAAACACCCAAGTCAGCCCGAGCAATGGAAGGAGAATTATGGTGGCCTTGAAAAGTTGTCTGCATGCATACATATAAGCATTGGGATCAACATGTTACTGATGAACAGCATGAATGAGAGTTGACACACTCACGAGAATAACTGTAAAGATTCCTTTTTTTCACTTCGTTGCATGGTTGATTTTCTCAGATTATAGACACTACGCAAAGCAGCCAAGAGGAAGAATATATTCACCTGTACAGGTATAGTTGTTATAATTATAAGAGTGCATGTACTCTCAAAAACTGGCTGCTATATATAAAATTATTTTAGTAGATACTGTACGGTGATTGCACATAATCTGATGTTTGCGATTTCACTGTGTAGCTCATTTTGCTGGCATTAAATTAACGAATGAGAGTTAACAAACTCACGAGATATATACACTATAATTATTCCGATGCATTTGCAAGTTATAGAGATCTCACCAGAACAACTAGTAGCATTGGTACAACAAATGCCCATATGGCTCCTTTATCACCGGCACCAACGGCAATCCAACAACTGAATGTATAAAAGTAAACAAATAAATTGTCAGTTAATTGTTAAGGTTTACACGCTTTCTATTAGACATTTATTGAGGGAGAACTGCATGTATACATGTATATGCATGCATGTTTTAACATGCACACATGCAGTTGTCTGCATGGAGATGAGGTTCCACTGAATTATAAAAGTTACTTACTACTCTTCTGTTCCATACTGGTCATGAATCAGTCCAGCAGATATAGCCACTGGTATCACTGGAACAACTGCAAGAAAACATATTACCCAATGCACTCAATGCTATAGAGTTACAAGTGCATGTACAAAAATATGTATGTGGCCATGCATGCGGCCATGCATGCACTTCTATTTTATCACCGCACATACATGCATGCATAAATGGATGAACCCTCCACCCTACTTCGAGGGGTATCACGCATTTCTTATAAGAGAGAGGTTGTCTTCTTTGCTCATAGTGCATGCGCAAGAAAGGACAATCTTATAGCTGTGCAGTATGACAAGCATGCACGTGCAGTACATTAGTTTAGCCATGCATGCAGTGAAAGTGGTTGCTCATTGCACATATTATAATTATGCATGCATTCATGTACTTAGTGTATGCATTGTACAAAAATTACCCCATCCAATAATAAAGAATATCCACCATTTCTTGGATATTTGGTTGAAGACAAGCACCAACATGAGATAGAGCATGATTCCCTCACACAGCATCCAAAAGAACACAGTAGTGAACAGGTAATGAAGGAGAGCAGCCACAAACACACACGCTACCTGCAAGTGATTAAATATCAATATACATGCAGTATATAGACTCTCACTAATCCGGCTCTCTGAATTATGGTCACCTCGATATACCGGTCGCTTCGTTAGGTACGGACGGATTGCTATAGCGGGACAATACTGCACAAAACTTGCCCTGAAATGCGACCACCTCGCTATTCTGTACACTAGTAAGTTCCAGCCCCAAACCAGATGTTGTAATAGAATTATGCATATAATACGAATATAATTATTATGTTAGGGTGTGGTTTGGCAAGACCACGAAATGAGCCAATGGGTTCGAGACATGTACATAATTAGCCGCGGTCACTTTTTTTAAATTCTGGCCACCTCGCTAATGTGGCAAAACTTCACCGTTCCAAGGGTACCAGATTAACGAGAGTCTATACTGTAATATTATGTGCGTGCCAGTTCATGCATGAATGTCAATACACATATGCACTCATGCATGCACTATAGCCAGTCAGTATAATAGAGATATAGGGATATACGATAGACCATAATGATTACAAGAACGTGTTGAGAGTAAAAGGCCAAGTTGTGGATCCTACTGCATAAGTTTGGAACAGTGAAGAATCTTTGTGAATGAGCCAAATAAACAACACTTTGCTATCTGTATATATAACTTACAATCAGGCAAGAATTGTGATATCTATATAAGTATCTGCAATCTTATTTTTGGATGCCATAAGCACTTGCAAAGTTCGCAAATGGATGATACAAATATAAGGCTTGCTCATAAAATTCATATTTAATATGAATTTCGGTATGCATGTTGTCCGTTAAAGTTTTAAGGTAGACTGCATGTACCAGCTATAATAATACAATACTGCAGAATTTATAGAACTGATACACGACTCAAGTTATATACACCTCACCTCGTTGGCCACAGCTGTCTCTACTCCTGACAGGAACACCACGTAACCAAGGAGCAAAGAAATAGACAGGTTGAGATGGATGAAGTTATGAACCTTGGTCAGCAGCTCTTTTCTAAATATCAATAGCTAGTAAGGTTTTATACATATGCAAAGCTTCAATAATTACCTCAATGTCAAGAAATAGAAGATAGACAACAGAAGAAAGAAGATGGAGATGGAACAACCAACATAAGTCACCACCGATAGAGCAAACTTGATTTCTGTAGTTGCGTTCTAAAAGACCAAGCATAATTATAAAGAACTGATTCAAGTAAATTAGTATTCGCTGCATAAGGCTTACATTCAGTGCTCCAGTGACATCCATTAGAACAGCAAAGGCTGTGAAATGACTGCTCTCACAGACAATATCATATACTCTCATTTGCTCGTCTTCATCCACACTGACTGTAGTCACACCTTCCTTGGACCACGCGCTGTTGGCCGCATCACTGACAAAATATATCTTTGACAACAATAAACATTATAGAAGGACATGCAGCTCACCTAGAAACACTCCAAAATACACATCTTGCATTTTCGGCTACTTCATCCTCAGGGAACTGCACACACAAGCATGAATTAGTGTTGCTTATAAGTCCAAATACCTTTTGGGTGGTGAATCTGAAGGTTGCCTGTGTCTGAGAGTTAGTTAATTTCACGTTAGAGAAGACTTGACTAGAAATAACCTGTGATACTGGTCTGGTCGTGTTCCTGTGTATAATTATAAGCATACAATGAGACCGAGCAGAACATGACTTAGCACTGTTGATAATATACATTTCAAGGTTGGTTTTTGGAAGAAAATCCTCCAAGTTGGAAAATAGAATGTTGACTGCTGTAACATTCCCCTCTGAAAATTGAGACAGACATAATGGATAAACAGATTTTGGTTACCACCAAAATTTATGAAATACCTAGAGCACCTCTCTCCATAAGAAGAGCAGCTGGTATCACAGTTTGGGCTGATCCTGTTTCTTCACTAACTTCGACAACTTCAGGAAAGGTAATGTTATCCAAACTAGTGGTGTCAACTTCAATTGCAGCTAGCACTGCATGGACAGTAAATGTGAATAATTATACTAGCTTCAAATATCTAGTAAATGGTGAAGTACGCATACCGATGTTTTGTCTCTCAAGTATGATCTCCGTCATGTTGCCTGTATCCACAGCTTCACTCCTTAGTGCCAATGACACATACTGACCATATAACTCTGCATTCAACAGCAATTGCTGGCTCTCAGCAGAAGAATCCTGTCATATTTGCATGATTGTTAGTTAATTATCTATATCTGTATTTGTACCTCTTGTAATCTTTCCCATCCTTCTGTATTCCTCTCGTCCAGAACATTGTTGAGAACGTTCATAACTTCCTGCAAGGCACTAATAAAAGGGATGTTTTACTTAACTTATAGTCTTACTTCACTAAAATTGAGAGAAGACATGGGACTAGCAATCTCAACACTTTGAACTAGGTAATTCACACTTGACTTGACGATCGTATTAGTAGTGCTGAGGTCTTGAGGGAATATGGTGGAGTCTCCTGTTGCATTTACACTAGTAGCCTCCTCAAGAGAAGTAAGAAGGTCTTCAACTTCGTTCTGAGATGTATTGTTCTGAGATGCATTTCTAGAAAATAGTTCATTTGCCTGAATGGGGAATAGAAAACTATAATAATAGCTGATGAAAGACGAGTATCAATTAGGGCTTATATAGAGAGAAGAGGGCAGGCTATTCTTAGACTCACTAACGACATACTGTTACTCTTTTTAGACATTCCGCGTGGGCAAAAAACGTTTGCCACTACTGAATAGTATATGCCTCTGACATAAAGTTGGATGATTACAATGGGTAGATAGTGAGTTGCATGCCCTCTTCTCTTTATAAGCCTTTGACGATATACACATGCATAATATCAGTATGTATATAGATGACAGTGTATGTATTCGTTATAGTGTAAAGTACTACAGTAACTGCAAAGTCTCACCCTGTCATTAAGTGAGCTGATTACTTCGCTAGTGCAGTTATCAATATTCACTGCTTCCCAGACACCACCCAGTGTACAGAAACGAGTCGCAGTACCTATATACACATGCACATCAACACACAGTCACATGGAATGATATAATGATACCTAAAGTTATTCCATTTCCATTTTGTGGGCATTGTCGGGAATAGGAAAAGCCAGCCATAGTGGCAGGGAAGACAAGTCCCCATACAGAATCCTTTTCAGCTTCACACTGAACCATGCCTATAGAGAAAACTATAATAACAGTTGCTACGAGCATGAATGAGTATTAGTGGAGCGGAGTTCGACCAACACGAGTGTTTATAGATTTGCATTAGTTGAGCAGACTAAACTAAACAAGTACGAGGACGCAATCTCAAAGTTCGGTAGCCTCGCCTGTGTAAAGATTGGACCCGAACTGTACAGTCTGCCGGAACACATTAATTTCAGCTATATAGTATATAAAAATCAACAAGTCAAAGTTACTGTCTATAGTACTGACTTCAGATATCTCTGACAAAAGAATATGAATCGTCATTTTAACCGCGAGAGGATCTTGGCACTATTCCACTTCCCTTACTTGCAGGAATACAGTACTTTTACACATGCATGTGAATGCATACATAAAAGAATCACATAATAGTCTAGAAACAATCAGATGACCTTCTATTTAAAAACTCAACTTACTGTTACAGAGAACTTTATCAGTTTCAGACAATGAAGCCACAAATCCATTCAAGCACCTACAGTTGAACTGTCCCATGTTATTCAAACAAATAGAATTTTGACCACAGTTGCATTGTATGGGAGATAATCTCATGCCTCCAGGGTAACCATAAGAAATACCAAAGCTGAATCCATACACTGAAACACCTAGAACAGCTGAGCTGTTTTGATGACGGATAGAATGAGCTCCAGTAGACACACTCGTTCTACTTATGTGGCCACAAATCTCTCCACTTGAACAGACAACATTTCTCCAACCAGTAACAATGGAATTGTCTAACAATATCTGTGCAGTTTGAAAAAACTCAGAAGAAACATACACTGTGACATAGTTGGATACGAAAAGAGGAAACGCTTCGATAAAATAGTTACTTGTAAACTGCTCCATTGGAGGGATTATCATCATGAATGGGTCTCCCAAGCCGCCATCACTGTCACCACCATGTGCATACTGAACAACTAGTACTGGAGAAGTGGATTCAATGCTACAGAAACTGTTGATCGGGATTTCAAATTCTCTGAAACTCCCTCCACTTTGCAACTGGAATTCACTGACTGATACAACAGTGTTGCAGTTCACAGCTACACTTGCTGCTCGGGCACTAAGAACACGAATACGTTCACCAGAAGATCTACCTTCGAGAGATGCTACGAGGAATTTTGAGCCCCATGTCACAGTCGGAGGCACTTGTTCAACCAGGTGGTCACAATTGCCTATACCTTGAGGGACATTAGCACAATCAGATCCACTAAACACAGACAAAGGTTTGGAGCTTGTTATTCTTGTTCCTGTGAGATCATTATCACTTTCAATCTGATATGTTTCCATACTATTTAGTGTTATTGTTGAGGAATGGAATTTGACAACAGTTTCATTTTCACAAGCCACCAACAAAATCACACTAGGAGTGTTGCTATTAATGGTGTTATAAGAGATTCCATAATATTCGTATTCATCAACTGCCATTGTAGGACATGGTAACGCCAAATAAGCATCAGCAGAACCTGAATGAAAAGACATCCCATACAAATTGATGGTTCCTTCGGCTTCAACAAGAATCCCCTTGTTCCTTTCATTAACAGATAATACCTCAAAACTGGATGGAATGCTTACTGTAGTTGAAGAGTTATAAGCGTTCCCACTGATATTAATTGGAGTGATGGTGAAATTAACAGCACTTGACTCTGGGTTTGTGATAAACAAAAACAATTCAGGATCAATATTTGGAATTATATCTGCATTTCTTGGGAAACCAACAACGAATTTCTTGCCAGCACTTGATGAGGTCTCATCTAGGATTAATGGACAATGCAAAGATTACATGTATAATAATAGTTAGACTACAAGAATTCAGTCCTACCTGTAATTTGAGCATCATAAGATGGAGCAAATGTGATGATGACTATTGCCAATGCCAAAGTAGATCTAACAATTCTGTAGCTCATTATTAATTTTTAGCAACTGGTTCAGTGAGGCAAAACGATGTTTAGAGCTAGCCTAACTATTTCCATGGACTCCACAGTTTGTCAGATACAAATCAATTAGACTTGGTCTACAACAGATCAAGGAACAGTTTGGGCAAATATCAGTCTTCAAACTTGAGAAAAAATATTTTGCTCATATAACTTTTCTGGTTCAGGTGTCCAAACTTTCAAGGTTGACTGTTTCGTGGATGTCACTGTCAGGATATAGGTATACTCTACCTCTTCTAAAGTTAAAGAGATGTCCCACTTAACTTGCTCTTGTCTTTGCACTTGATCCAGAGATATTAACAGTTTAATAAAGGCATGCATGGGAAGATCAAGAAGATGAATCTGATTAAGAGAAGAACTCAGTATACGATAAACAAATGAATATCTTATCATTATAATAGACCTAACACTGAAATTGTTACGTAATTATGTATTCGTACTTACTTATTTTTAGAAAAGTATGATTTGATAATTACGATTTCTTACTATCAGTTGTAACTATTTCAGTTACATATAATTATGGTTTATACAATTAGACACTAGTAAATAAGATCTACATGGGAAGTACATGGGAAAAGTGCCTCAGAGCAGGTATACTATGGGACTTAGTATACCTAGTATTGCGTTGTCAAGTAATTGTATTGTAGTCAAGCGGTTTGCGCATGCGCACTAGTATCTAAATGAGTTAGACATGCACTGTTTTGTCAGTGTCCATGTGATTTAGAAGCCCTCAGCCACTTTAGTACCCTCGCTACGCTCGGGATACTAAATCAGTTCCTTTGGGCTTCTAAATCCCATAGAGCACGAAGCACGCTGGTTTCAAAAAGATGTTCGCAGAGAGAAATTTGTTAGGTGTCGACCATTTACCATTGTGGTGAGAGTATACAAATTTTGCTGGCTTCACAAGGTTTTGCCCTAATTGTGGATGCATGATGAATTGCAACACCGACCGTACTGAGCTACTGTTATACATATAGATACCACTATTGCCGGGCTATAATTATCGGAGTACGCAGCAATACTGTATTCAAGCACTCCTGACTGTACACAAAAGGCATTCTGTATGACCTTCATCACAGATACTACTATTCATTGTAACCGGCAACTAGTAGGAAAAGCAATCAGTAACTATGTTATTCATTCATTGCCTTTCCTACTGGTAGTTAAATGAATAGCATTAATGATTCATTATCACTCTATGTTATGCACCTATCAATGATATGCCCCACCCCCCCCCCACGTGGGGGAAATGTAATCCGGGAATGGTCAACATATTGACGCCCCATAGGTGGGGATCAGAGGAGGTCGGACATCACTTGAACTTTCACTAATTATGACCTTTTAATGACATTCCAGGCCAAATTGCTTTTTGTTTTTGCTGACTCAGCAGTAGCGTCTACTGTACTTCTCTGCTAGTCTCTATTTTAGCTGCCCTCTAAAAGTTGGGCGGCCTAATCACGAGTCTATGTTATAGAAGGCGACTGATTCATGAGACAATATTTCTGCACGGTTTCTGTCGCTGAATCTGTTGACAGCTAGTTGTGTTCGGTGTCTATGATGGTTACTGGACCTAACCCTATCAGCACATAATACCCATACTAGCTAGATATCCGCCTAGATCCAGTCATGTTCTACTGCTGAGTCAGCAAAAACAAAAAGCAATTTGGCCTGGAATGTCATTAAAAGGTCATAAATTAGTGGTGATGTCCACCTTCTCTGACCTGGAACAATTTGAGTAGACACTTCCACTCTTGATAAACAGATGACAAGAAACAGCTCCAGTGCTAGCAGTTCCATTATACAATACATATATACACACACTGTATTAAACCTAACTAGTTAGCTATAATAGATCCTCCTGGCTACAAACACTCTATACAGTTGAATACTGTGATGTAGAGGTCTAAACTTATATATACTGGTCTAAAGTGGCTTGGCTCAGCTGAAGTGTAGTTCTATAATAACTGTGGACTGGTAGCATTATCAAACAAGACACTGTTAAACAGTATACAGCCAATGATTGATATTCATCAAAATTACGGTAAAGCTGACAGTTAATTTTTGTTGATATAATATCTATAGCGAAAATTGCCAAACAGCAAAACCACCAGATATGAATTCATTACCAATAACCTATTAGTAAGCTTAGCTTGCACTTTTATTAGGCCAATGTTAATCAATGTCTTGTTTCTGGTTACCTCCCTCCTCAAATTTCACTGCCTCATCAAAAAACTCATTATTATGACATCACTCCATTATTTTCATTAGCCACACCTACTTGTGGGTGTGTCACATGATAAATAGCATAGATTGCAGCATAGATTAGGTAAGATTTTCCTTTTTCATATTTGTGGTTTTATTGTATATCCAGTGTGGTTATTTTAATTAACAGGAAATGGGGTTTTACAGGAAGTGATGTCACAATAATGAATAATGATAACCTCCCTCCCTCACTAGTGGTAAGGTGATTTCCAAACCAGAAACAAGACATTGACGAACACTGGCCTTACTGAAAGTTTATTACTGTTTTTTAGCAGAATCTCATTGAATCTCTGCTTATTTCCTGATCTAAAGCCCAAGAAGGGGCTCAGTCATATAGTCTCACTCATAGATACCTACAGGAGTCTCTGAGTGTGTTATTCTTGAAAGCATTCTAGTAGTCTATGTACACTAGTAGTCTATGTACACTAGTATAGTCTATGTATACACTAGTATAGTCTATGTACACTAGTATAGTCTATGTATACACTAGTATAGTCTATGTACACTAGTATAGTCTATGTACACTAGTAGTCCATGTACACTAGTATAGTCTATGTACACTAGTATAGTCTATGTATACACTAGTATAGTCTATGTACACTAGTATAGTCTATGTATACACTAGTATAGTCTATGTATACACTAGTATAGTCTATGTACACTAGTATAGTCTATGTATACACTAGTATAGTCTATGTATACACTAGTATAGTCTATGTACACTAGTAGTCTATGTATACACTAGTAGTCTATGTACACTAGTATAGTCTATGTACATGTATTTGCATGTTGCATGTACATGTATATACATAGCATGTAAATTACGTTCTTTTGTTTGATGGGGGGGGGGTAGGGGGTATGTCTAGAGAGGTTCAATGAGTGTCTGCTGAAAAAATGGTTGTCATTTCAGTTTGACTCTACGCTTTCTATGTGTTAAGTTAAGTTCTCTTCAACTGAAAATGATATTTATTATCTACAATCTAATTGTGGTTTGCTGTTTGGCAATTCTCTGTTGCAAGTGCACTGTAATGCACTGTAATATCTAATGAGGAGTCGAGCGTGTACAACGTACACACAAGTAAAATAAAGAGTATCTATAATTAAGGTGGGTATTCAAGACTATCACCTAGTATGTCTAGAAGTAGCCTCGTTCCCAGCTGAGTTGTCTCTAAAATAACGCTAGGTCAACTTTGTTCTATTAAAGAATAATCGTCCTGGGAACAAGGCTATAGTCTAGAGGATGCATGCCTAACTCAAACAATTTGTCATTAGCTTCTGTACCCCTGAGCTTTCCTGTTTGAAAAACTAGAGACCAAATTGCTTTATCTAGGAGTTGCTTGAGTTTATGAAAATGGTTGCTCTTTCTAAATCAAAATTGCGATGTTCACAACTGAACACACAAGCTCTTAATTAACAGTAGCTAAAAACTGTTTGCAGTAGTGATACCTTTAATATACTAATAATAGCAATCACCTACAGTGGAACCTCCGAATAATGGACAAGTTGGTGCAGGGGGTTTTGTCCGCTATTCAGAGGTTTCCTTTATTGGGAGGTTGTACCATGCATATAAGGTTACGTTACCCCAAATGAGACAATGATGACTTTAAATACACAAATTAATATATGATGAACTGAATCAGTATACATGTATAGCCATGGCCTTTGGGAACAGATTAACTACCACAAATTAACATTTATAATTATTGTAAATGTTGGAAAATGCAAGTGGACTATCGTCACACGACAGTGAGTGTAGTGTATAATGTGGGCTAAGGTACACTGATATACATAAGCATGTAACACTGGGACACTCATGGTAGTCACTATATACTAGAAGAGATAAAAGTAAATGGAGTTGGCAACAAAATAATACATAACTATACATGCAACAGTAAAATTAATGGATGTATATAATAATGGCTGTAATATAATTATGATAGTAGCCTTGTTTCAAGGCTTTCCTGTGAGCGTGAAAAATCTTTTATCCAATCAAAGGTGATTTTCTCGTGCCACTTTTTATCATTTTCAAGCAATCCAGCAATGTACGACTTCTCTGAGCCGAATTCAGATGCAGTCTCATCGACTTTAATGGCTTCATCTTGCATGGTACTATGATCGTGTTTGTTGAATCTAGAGTGACTTGGCTTGAGCTGAACACCATTCGTCGGATTCTTGCTCTGCATATAATAGATATTTCACAGTCTGGCACTATAATAATTATAATTTTATAAACAGTCTGATTTCTAACTTGAACTACAATGGAAACGATCGAGTATATTTACGCATGCTATACTTTAATATAGGCGATCCACCTGTCTAGACATTAAATTTTAAGGTACGTAGATCTATAATTATACCAGATTGTTTTTTCCTGAGGCAGAAGTTGATACAACGCTATCCATTCTCTTTCTGCACTGCTTTAGGAAGTTTGTGACCTAAAAATTAGAAGTGATCTAGACATAAAAATGCTAAAAAAATGAAACACGCAAGCACCTTTTCATTCCTGAGCACATGGAAGATGAATACGAACAAGCCTTGCAGTGAGTTAAAGATAGAGAACAACCATGCAAACACAATAGTGCTGCTGTTGACTGAGAGTAGACCAAACACCCAAGTCAGCCCGAGCAATGGAAGGAGAATTATAGTGGCCTTGAAGAGTTGTCTGCATACATATACAAGCATTGGGATCAACATGTTACTGAATAGCACGTGAGAGCACGTTGACATGCACACTCACGAGAATAATTGTAAAGATTCCTTTTTTCCACTTCGTTGCATGGTTGACTTTCTCTGTCTATAGACACTGCGCAAAGCAGCCAAGAGGAAGAATACATTCACCTGTAGGTATAGTCGTCATAATTTATAAAGGTAAAACTAATGGTGCAGATGTGTACTCTCAAAAACTGCTGCTATATACAATGAGGCAGATTGTACTCTGAGTCAAACACTGCTGCTATATACAATGAGGCAGATTGTACTCTGAGTCAAACACTGCTGCTATATACAATGAGGCAGATTGTACTCTGAGTCAAACACTGCTGCTGTATAATACACTCACGAGATATATACACTATAATTATTCTGATGCATTTGCAAGCTATATAGAGATCTCACCAGAACAACTAGTAGCATTGGTACAACAAATGCCCATATGGCTCCTTTATCACCGGCACCAACAGCAATCCAACAACTGAATATATATAATATAGGGATGAATAAATATTGTCATGCAGTTGTAAAGATATATAAAATTGGAAATGCATGTATGGGGGAAGCGCTGTATTATCAGTGGTGTAGGAAGCAATTTCTCAATGGGAGGAGGGGCTCTAGTTTTTTTAATGGAAAAAAGTGCGGCTATCTATATAGTGCAGCTTGATAAGTCATCTCTACTTAATATATAGCCTCTAAAGATGGGGGGGGAGCCCCCTTCCTACACCACTGATTATGTTGTAACATGCATGCAGTTGTCCATAGAATTTAGTAATTAAGGTTCCACTGAATTACGAAAACTTACTATTCTTTTGTGCCATACTGGTCATGAATCAGTGCAGCAGATATAGCCACCGGTATCACTGGAACAACTGCAAAAAACATATACCCAATGTTTTATCTTAATAATATCTTTATAATTTACCCCATCCAATAATAAAGAATATCCACCATTTCTTGGATATTTGGTTGAAGACAAGCACCAACATGAGATAGAGCATGATTCCCTCACACAGCATCCAAAAGAACACAGTAGTGAACAGGTAGTGAAGGAGAGCAGCCACAAACACACACGCTACCTGCGAACATTAAAGGATCAACATTATATAGTATATATAGACTCTCGCTAATCCCGCTCTCTGAATTATGGTCACCTCGATATACCGGTCGTTTCGTATATACTAACATAGCTATAGATATCTGCGATCTTATTATTGCGATGCCATAAGCACTCGCAAAGTTCGCAAATGGAGCAGTATTATGATATAATTATTATAAAATTATAGGCTTGCTCATAAATATGAATTTCGGCATGCATGTTGTCTGTTAAAGTTTTGAGGTAAACTGTACCAGTTATATACAATACTGCATGATAATTTATACATTCAAGTTATACCTCGCTGGCCACAGCTGTCTGTATTCCTGACAGGAACACCACGTAACCAAGGAGCAAAGAAATAGACAGGTTGAGATGAATGAAGTTATGAACCTTGGTCAGCAGCTCTTTTCTAAACATCAACAGCACAGCAAGGTTTTATACATGTATAAAGCTATTATATAATAGTCCTTCAATAATTACCTCAATGTCAAGAAATAGAGGATAGACAACAGAAGAAAGAAGATGGAGATGGAACAACCAACATAAGTCACCACTGATAGAGCAAACCTGATCTCTGGAGTTGTGTCCTACAAAAGACCAAGCATGCATAATAAGTAAATTAGTTCGCTGCATGAGGCTTACATTCAGTGCTCCATAGACATCCATTAGAACAGCAAATGCTGTGAAATGACTGCTCTTACAGACAATATTATATACTCTCATTTGCTCGTCTTCATCCACACTGACTGTAATCACACCTTCCGTGGACCACGTGCTGTTGGCCGCATCACTGACAAAATAACGATAATTGTAGTAATTAAATTTGGACAACTAGAAGGACATGCAGCTCACCTAGAAACACTCCAAAATACACATTTTGCATTTTCGGCTACTTCATCCTCAGAGAACTGCACACACAAGCATGAATTAGTGTTGCTTGTAAGTCCAACTACCTTTTGGGTGGTGAATTTGAAGGTTGCCTGTGCCTGAGAGTTAGTTAACTTCACATTAGAGAAGACTTGACTAGAAATAACCTGTGATACTGGTCTGGTCGTGTTCCTGTGTATATAAGCATACAATGAGACCGAGCAGAACATGACTTAGTACTGTTGATAATATACATTTCAAGGTTGGTTTTTGGAAGAAAATCCTCCAAGTTGGAAAATAGAATGTTGACTGCTGTAACATTCCCCTCTGAAAATTGAGACAGATATGGATAAACAGATTTTGGTTACCACCAAAGTTTATGAAATACCTAGAGCGCCTCTCTCCATAAGAAGAGCAGCTGGTATCACAGTTTGGGCTGAGCCTGTTTCTTCACTGACTTCGACAACTTCAGGAAAGATAATGTCATCCAAACTAGTGGTGTCAACTTCAATTGCAGCTAGCACTGGAGGGTAAATACAAATATACTAGCTTCAAATCAACTATCTAATAAATGGTGAAGTATACGCATACCAATGTTCTGTCTCTCAAGTGTGATCTCCGTCACGCTGCCTGTATCCACATCTTCACTCCTCAGTGCCAATGACACATACTGACCATACAACTCTGCACTCAACAGCAATTGCTGACTCTCAGCAGAAGAATCCTGGGAGTATATTTGCATGATTGTCAGTTAATTATCTATATCTGTATTTATACCTCTTGTAATCTTTCCCATCCTTCTGTATTCCTCTCGTCCAGAACATTGTTGAGAACGTTCATAACTTCCTGCAAGACACTAAATAAAAGGGATGTTTTTTAACTTATAGTCTTACTTCACTAAAATTGAGAGAAGACATGGGGCTAGCAGTCTCAACGTTTTGAATGAGGTAATTCACACTTGACTTGACGATCGTATTAGTAGTGCTGAGGTCTTGAGGGAATATGGTGGAGTCTCCTGTTGCATTTACACTAGTAGCCTCCGTAAGAGAAACAAGAAGGTTGTCAACTTCAATCTGAGATGTATTGTTCTGAGATGCATTTCTAGAAAATAGTTCATTTGCCTGAATGGGGAATAGAAAACTAGTGCTGATGAAAGATCGTCAAGAACGATTTTAAAGAGAAGAGGGTATGCATGCAACTCAGGCTATTCTCTCAAAGATCTGACTTCTTGACGATAATTATAGACACGTGCATATTATAAGATCTTGACAATATACACGTGCAATATTATTCAGCATACGTATATATGTATAGATGACAGTGTATGTATTCGTTACTACAGTAACTGTAAGAGTCTCACCCTGTCATTAAGCAAGCTGATTACTTCGCTAGTGCAGTCATCAATATTCACTGCTTCCCAGACACCACCCAGTGTACAGAAACGAGTCGCAGTACCTATACATACATGCATATCAACACACATGCAGTCATGAATGATAATTATACCTAAAGTTGTTCCAGTTCCATTTTGTGGGCATTGCTGGGAATATGAAAAGCCAGCCACAGTGGCAGGGAAGACAAGCCCCCATACAGAATCACGTTCAGCTTCACACTGAACCATGCCTATAGATAAAAACAAGTTGCTTCCAGTCGGAGCTGTGATCACTAGTGTCCGATCGTTCGATTTTCGTCGAGTGTAATCGACTTCCATTTTTTCCAAAACTACACAGATAGAGTTAACTGACACAAACTGGGCCCAATCTAGATAGAGTACAGTACATGGTGGAGCAATTGCAGAATCAGTAAACCTTGCAAAGCTGAGCTAGAGTAAGTTTGTGCCTGACAAAAGTAAAGTGCCCACCCCAGAAAGCTATGGTGGGTGGGGCTAATTGCTGACTCAGCACTTACATTTGTCAGGCACAACGACTCTAGCTCAGCTTTGCAAGGTTTACTGATTCTGCAATTGCTCCACCATGCATGTGCTGTACTCTATCTAGATTGAGCCCAGTATGTGTCAGTTAACTGTAGCTGTGTAGTTCTGGCAAAACGGAAATAGATTACACTCGCCAAAAATCGAATAATTGGACAGTTTTTCTAGTGATCACAGCTCCGACTGGAAGCATAGGGAATTTTCGCTGGTTAGTAGTCCCATAGCCACCTATTGGTGTGTCTGTCTATAGCACTGACCAGGAGCAGATGAGGGGATGGAGTGTCTTACTAGTATGCATAGTATTACAGATTCACTATGGTCTTAACCACATTTCTTTGTTTGTAAGTGCTAAGTGCTCTGTACATGTGTGGCTGATAACACGTTTGATCTGAATATCATGTGTCAGCAGCACTTAGCATAGCCTCGATCCCAGGCCGCTCTTCCTCGAAGAGATGTCTTATGAAGGAGGCTATACACTTAGCGGTTTGACATTTTAATATGGCATGATTTGTATGTAGCTAGCTAGACAATACAGAATCTGCAGTAGTAAGACCAAGAGTGCACTCTTGGTAAGACGCTCCATCCCACTGTCGTATCACAGTAGTTTGAGGGGACCGAGTATTCTCTGGTATAGTCATGGAATATGTATGCAGCCTTAAAACATTGGAGCATTGTCATACTTATTGTGACCACTCACTTTAATGCTATAGGGGGGGTGACATTATCATTCTAGCTCTTACTGTCAATGTGTAAGTCTGAGTTGTCTCAAAGTCTAGCTAGATATGATGCAACAAATAGTTGACCAGTATCAGGCTCAAGTATGTAATGGAGCGGTTGTCAGGATGATCAGTGGCCATCAAAAATTGTCCAATGAAAGCACCGCGGGTGCTGATGCCTCGGTGGAGGTGCCAAAAAGCTACATAACATAAAACTACTAATAGCTAGCTTTTATACACACATTGATTATAATTATCATGATGAATTTTGCTGCATGCAATCAACCGAATAGTGGGTAATGATCGACCATGATTGTTGTTAAAAACGATCGATGCCAAAAGTTCAAGTCTAAAATTAATGGCTGCAAGTCAGCAGAGCCTTGCAGCTCTCTGCTCACTGTTGCAGCTACCAATAGCTAGCGTTCTAGTGCAGAGCTAACTACTAAGTAAAGTAGTAACACTCGGTGAACAAGTTTTGCTACGGACTCTTCTGAAAAGGCTGCAATAGCATTCCAAGTAAGCAAAACTAGGCATAACTCGAGAACGAAGCATTATTTTGCAAATCCACGAATTAAACTCCAAGTAAACATGACTAGAAGCCTATAGAAACTCTTACTTGCACTTGATTCATCCTTGAGAAGCTGTAGCGGTCTACACACACACACAGACACACAAACACACTACCGTATACCTCACTTGCGCATGCGCACCGAGGCATAATAAAAGCAGATTCAGATATCTCAGCAGAATATTGAGGGAAATCAAAAAAAGGATATGAAGATCACTTCAACCATAGATAAAGAAGAGAGGGATTGGCAACGGAAGTTAAAACGTAGACTTTTGTGCAGGGGGGTGTGGCTTGCAGGGGGTGTGGCTTAATCCTGAAACGATGCGTGTTGTCCCCCACCGTAATGCCGCGAAACACTTTTTTTTATGTTTGAGGCCTTACACAGAGCTTTCTAAGACCCCCCCAAACCATGCTTCTTGATGATGTGTATTATGTGGAAATTTCCAAAATTGTTTCTAGATTTTTGAGAAAGAGCTACAGGTACATAGCGCTTTTTCACCTCTTTTCACCGTTTTTTTATGGCTATGTACCAATTAATAGCACCTATAATATAGCTAAGATTGTCTAACTAAGTAGTATCCTGGATCACATATAGCCTCAAGCATGGAAATGAAGTCTAAAATCAGTAGCAGGGTTGTTATACTGACAGTAAGACAATCAGTTGTCTCCTCAACCATTCCCAGCCTATGCTTTACTCGAGGCTGTCTTGCTACGTTGAAGTAGACAGCCTTGAGTAACGCCAGGGCAACACGGATGGTTATTCGAGGTCGATTTTGTTGCCAATCCTTGCTCTATCTATGCTTCAACCACGAAAGGATCTATGCACTACTGACTCCACCGTCCACTGCCATTACTCGCAGGAATACAGCACTTGTACACATATGCATGAGCGCATACATGCAAGAACCACGTGATATAGTCTAGTATATAATAATCTTCTATTTAAATACTCAACTTACCATTACAGACAACTTCATCTGTTTCAGATAATGAAGCCACAAATCCATTCAAGCAGCTACAGTTGAACTGTTCCCTGTTATTCAAACAAATAGAATTTTGACCACAGTTGCATTGTATGGGAGATAATCTCATGCCTCCAGGGTAACCATAAGACAGAGAATTGGATGTGCAGAATCCATACACTGAAACACCTAGAACAGCTGATCTGTTTTCATGGCGGATAGAATGAGTTCCAGGAGACACATTCGTTCTACTTATGTGGCCACAAATCTCTCCACTTGAACAGACAACATTCGTCCAGCCAGTAACAACAGAATCGTCTAATAATATTTGTGCAGTTTGAAAAAACTCAGAAGAAACATACACCGTGACATAGTTATTACATTCGAAAAGAGGAACGAAATAATTATTTGTAAACTGCTCAATTGGAGGGATTATCATCATGAATGGGTCTCCCACGCCATCACTATCCCTACCATACGCATACTGTGCAACCAGTACTGGAGAAGTGGACTCGATGCTACAGAAACTGTTAATAGGGATTTCAAATTCTCTGAAGCTCCCTCCACTCTGCAACTGGAATTCACTGACTGATACAACAGTGTTGCAGTTCACAGCTACACTTGCTGCTCGGGCACTAAGAACACGAATACGTTCACCAGATAATCTACCCTCGAGAGATGCTACGAGGAATTTTGAACCCCATGTCACAGTCGGAGGCACTTGTTCAGCCAGGTGGTTACAATGGCCTATACCTGCAGGAACTTCAGCACAATCAGATCCACTAAACACAGACAAAGGTTTGGAGCTTGTTATTCTTGTTCCTGTGAGATCATTATCGCTTTCAATCACATATATTTCCATACTATTGAGTGTTATTGCTGAGGAATGGAATTTAACAACAGTTTCATTTTCACAAGCCACCAGCAAAATTACACTAGGACGGCTACTAATGGTGTCATAGGAGCTACCATTTTAGAACATGGTAACGCTAAATAAACATCTGCTGCATCAGTAAGTGAATGATAATGATAAGACATCCCATACAAATTAATGTTTCCGTCAGCTTCAACAAGGATCCCCTTAATCTTTCTGCTTTCATTAACAACAGAGAATACCTCAACTGGAATTACCGTAGTTGAAGAGTTAGAAACATTCCCACTGATATTAATTGGAGTGATTGTGAAATAAACAGCACTTGACTCTGGGTTTGTGATATACAAGTCTGTTCTTTGGAAACCGACGAATTTTTTGCCAGCACTTGATAAGGTTTTATCTAGGATTAATGGACAATTTAAGGATTACATATATATCGGACTGAATCGTCACTAACAATTGTGTAAACTGTTAGCCATGAATATGGGCTGGAGGTATAAACCACAGCAGACCATGTGCGTTTTTATGCTGATATTATTTTTAACTAACTAACCACTACACCTACGCACCCACTTAAGATGCGGTGTGATAGTGACATGGTATGACATACTCATACCGGAACCTAGTTTACACTACAACTGCTATGTACAGTTGGATACTCTCTTCATACCTCCTGTAGACCTTTAAGCTGTTACGTAATTACGTATTCGTGCTTACTTAGAAAAGTATGATTCGATAATTACGATTTCTTTTTTAAAAAGGATTTATTTTAGTATATTTCTATAGTCGATACTTGAGAAGGGCACCTGCAATAATAGCACAAAGTACGCCGGTTTCAAAAATTTTTTTCGCAGAGACAAATGTGTTAGATGTGTCGACTATTTACCGTTGTGGTGAGAGAGTATACAATATTAAAGGGAAGGTACCATGAAAAAATAAAGTTTTATTTTTTTGCCTTAAAATGTTCTTTGTGGGGTATAAAATAGCCCTGAGACAAAAAAATATTTTTCTGAAAATTAACTTTTCAGAGAAACAGGACTGTAGAAACACAATTTCTGGCTTAAAATTTTGCTTCCTGTTGTGGTCAAATGTGGGCGCGGTCAAACGTGACGTCAGAGTAGGCATTTGTGCTGCATGTAAAATGTATTCTGTGTGTGTTGAGTGTGTTGCAGCTGGTTGCTCCTTTACATCTAGCAGTCATACAGTTCTCTCAGTTGAAATATGAGTGGGAAAAACAAGTCCTATTTACCAGAGCTCACTGAAAAGCAACAGAATCCTGTTTCTGTGTACAGTGAAAACTCACAGATATGACCTCCCTTGCTGCTCAGTTTGGGATCCAAAAGAGGAAGAAGCTGAAATCTGAGGTCTGGAGCCATTCTAACTGTTTTCTATAAGGCAGTTATTCAGAAATAAACTGCCATATTGTCCTGTAAAAAGAGAGGCCCTGAGATCAGAGTCATGGAATGGAGAGATAGCCCTATAGAGAAGTGCCCGGTCGGCCACTGTATAAGGAAAAGCGAGAACGGAGACAGGTTAATAGCTTCTGTTTTTGTTCAATCATGTATAATTATAATACCTCGCTGCAGTTGATACTTGATGCTTTACAAGAGACAACCTCTCTATACCGTGACTCCTGCATGTAGACCCGGCATGCAACTGAGACTCCTGATCAGACTACATATGCATGCAGTACCTCTCTTCCTATTTTCATGTTGGAAACAACTTCAGCAAGGGTCTCATTGTCATGCAAAGACCAGTGAAACTAAAACTTGACGTGTTAATAATGTAAAGATTACCGATAGTAACTCAAACCCCATCTAAATTATAAATTATAACTACCAAGGATGTCGATATTTAGTGTGAAGTGCTTGGACTCATGCATGGTGACTCTCCCCCTGTTGTTAAATCCCATACAACCTAATTTTGAGCCCAGCATCTTCTTCTCCTAAACGTTTGTCGCGACATTGACAAAAACGTAACTTTTAAATTGTCTCAAGAGTAATACACGTAATACAGGTTGAGTCAATAATCCTGCATGTGAAGAAGAAGGAAATTTGTTACGAATCGCAGCTATACTGCATGCACAGCTTGGTAGAACAACTCGTATAATTATATGTCTTCCAAGCCAGCCCCAGCACAACCGACTAGTTAAGAAAGTTATACCTTTCGCACTGATAAACTTACTGGTGTATACTTCATTCTCATCTGCCTCACCATATCTGTGTTTGTGGGCAGTGTACGCCATCTGTAGCACCCACATATCAAGGATCAAATCCATCACACTGATTCTCTATTGGTATATACATTTCTACACAACGTACTACCGCATGCATTCACACCTGACACACTCAATTGCATGACTGTATACTTATACATATAGACCTAGTCTATATACTAATTAGTCAATTAACATTTCCTATCCTGCCTTCATTGTCACCATCATCATCACCACTCGAACTAGCATGGGAAGGCTTTCTCGCTCATACAGATATGGCTCCACAGCGCTTGTTTTATCTTCACTGCAGCTTTTTTCATGCTCAACAGATGAGAAGGAGTAGGAAAAACTCAACTGGCTTGAAAATCATAGCTAAAATCACATGTGTCTGTCAGTCAGACTCATGCAGCCACCAGTATGCATCAATTCAATGTTTACTAGTACCTACTCTGACGTCACGTTTGACCGCGCCCACATTTGACCTCAACAGGAAGTAAAATTTTAAGCCTTTCTTAACAATCCTGTTCCTCAGAAACTTTAATTTAAAAAAAAATTTTTTTGCATCAAGGTTATTTTATATCTCACAAAGAACATTTTAAGGCAAAAAAATAATACTTTATTTTTTCATGGTACCTTCCCTTTAAATACATATTTTAGCATAAATTGTTTCTTATAATTATGCCCCTGGCAACAAATGTGACATAGCAACGAGTGAGACTGTTTAAATAGCTACCATCTTTCACTCGATTGACTAGTAAGTAAGTAACATTCTTGGAAAGCATTTTCTCAAACAATCAAAAATGTCTCACTCCATGCGCATGCACCACCAGCTTTATTACAATAGTATTACTCCAATACAAGGTTTTGCTCCAATTGTGGATGCATGGTAACAAGAGATGATAACTGCACGAATTGCAACACCATAATTATTGAGCTACTGTTTATCCTAGAGTTCTCATTAGGAAGAGTACGCAACTCCAATAGACTATACACAAAAGGCATTCGGTCTGACCTACAGTGCCTTCAGCTTTGAGAGTAAATTTAACCACAGAGTGAGTAGTTGTACTTAAAATGTATCTCAAGATTGGAACATTTCTAAGAAATTGTGCTGATATACCATTGTGTAGGTGAATAAATAACTACAACCTTATTTGAAAATAATAATAATAATTATTTCCCCAAAAGTTGTTGTAGTGGGAAATCATTTTAGGTAAAAATGGGGGTGATCGTAAAATATATGTGTAACATGAAATATCTCCGTAACTAAAGTATTTCTGGACAACTTTTTTGTATCAAAAGATAGAAATTTATTAACAATTAATGTGCAAAAACAATTAGACCTTAGCCGAAAAATTTGCTTGAGTTCCATCGCTAAGCGAAAAGGCACCTAAAATATCCCATAATTGAGTATTAATTAGTACGTGTACTTATGTAAGCTATACATAACCATGCATGCATATGTTAGCTAAACTATTCAGTGTTGTGCCAAAGTTCCATACCTTAGCCAAAAACAATTGGTCTTTTCCATCGCTAAGCGATTGTCCACTATAGAAAAATGTTGGTGTTTTATAAACCACCACATACCCACCACCTTTGGTTGCCATGGAAATATTTTTGGATATATTTTATAATTTGTTTACCAACACAATGGTATCATCATATTTTCTTAGAAATGTTCCAATCTCAAAATATTTACATTTATGTGCTAACACGTACCAAATTGCGTTTATTTACTCTATAGCACTGTACATCACAGATACTCACTATTCATTGTAACCGGCAAGTAGGAAAGGCAATGAATAAAATTAGTAACTATGTTATTCATTGCCTTTTTCCTACTGGCAGTTCATTAAATAGTGATGATTACCTTTGTCACTATTATGTTATTTTGCAAATTGATTTCGCCTACTATGGTTTTAAGTGGGAGTTGTGTACTCTTCCTGAAGTTGTGATTTCAACCATCACCTCTGTAAAAGGCAAAAAAATATCAACTATTGTAAAAAGATAAAGCTATTGTTATCTCATTCACAGTATATACTGTCTCGCAATGCACTCATTACAGTAAACTATATGAACCCTACCGTCATCATCCACAATGATCACTGTGGTTTGGCTCCTGACTACTGTGACTCCAGTAGTTGGACTGACCACACTCAGTGATACAGTGAATATCTCATTTGCCTCAAAGATTCTGTCTCCATTTGTTGCAATGACAATACACTTGTCTGTTGTATCAGTAGCAGTGAATGTTCTTGTCACCGATGCTGATACAAAGTCTGTATCTGTAGCTGGAATAAACCAATTAAAGAGCATGGTAACATTGAATGTGTTTCGTTTCCCTCACCTGTTCCTCCACTGCTGGTTGCCAGTCTGACTTCAATATTTCTCCCTAACTGTCCGGTCAGCGAAGCACAAACTGTTACTATCCCTCCTTCCGTAACTTGCTTTTGAATTTCCGTCATTTGTATGATAACACCTGTAATAAAAATAGAGGGTATATATACATGCATATAATTATGCTAAAATAAATTCCACTGACCACCATTGGCAGGGATTGTCACAGTAGTGGAGCTCCCTCCAGATATGGTGACCCCACTAGGGAGATCCGGGTGTAGTGTCACTGTGAATGTCTCATCATCTTCAAAAATGTCATCACTTGTGGCTATTACAACTAAACACTCCTGATTTGTGCTTGAGTCTGATGCAGTAAATGTCAGCTCGCCTGACGCTAAGCTAAAATCACTTAAAGAAGCTGTATACAAAGAATCGTCATAATAAGTTAAACTAATGATTAATATTTACCAGTTCCGAATGTAATGGTTAGACCCACAACTACACTTCTCCCCAACTGTCCAGTCAAGGTTGCACAAACCAATACCGTCCCTCCTTCAGTGACTGACCTCTGACCTTCAGTCATTGCAACTGTGACATCTGCACAAGAATTATCATGATTCCACCAACAATGAAGTCTCACCATCATTATCTATTACAGTGACAATACTTTGCTGCCCCACAGACACTCCAGCAGTCATCGGTACAATTGTCAGCGTAAAACTCTCAGAATTTTTAAATACAGTGTCATCTATAGCAGCAACATTCCAGCAAACTTGGATTATAGTGTTGGTCAATGTCAGTGTGCTTGTCGGATCAACAGTGAGATCTATGGCCAGGGAAACAGTATAGCACTAACAATATACATACTAGCTAAATGCATATACCTTGAGAGAATCCCTCACTGCTCATCAGTTCTACCACCACCATAGCCTCTCCAACCAGTGCAGGGGTGACTTTCACACACACTGACACAGCCTCTCCTCCCTCAGTTACAGTGTAAGAGGCCTGAGTGAAGTTCACTGTCAGTTCTGCATGGCTAGTAGCAGTGCACAAATTACTCTCTGACCATGCAAGTACTGATATAAATAGCACTAGTAACTTCATTTTCTACTCTAGCAGTGTGTAGGCTAGTTTCTGCTAATTTTGTGCTATTGTAATTATATTCCTTAGCCTTGTTTCCAGGCCGATTTGTCTCTAAAATAACGCTAGGTGGACAACTATAGCTCATGTGTATAGTTAAGGATCTTTACCAAATTCAATTATTCCACAAACACATGCATGGCCTCGATTCAAGGCCGCTTAACATGGCCAATCAAGGCTACTAAAATCACATTTTTATAGCTATAGCAATAATGTGTGCACGAGGATGCACTCGCTATACGCTCATGCGCTACGTAACCTGAAGCATGCATTTATACATGCACAAATTCACTCAGCAGATGGGTCTTCTTGTGGGCGTCTAGTCTAACCCAAGCAGTTGGGGCTATGACAATAATTCGTTAAAAGGTTTGTACAGCATCATGCACATGCATGCATAACAATACTATACAGTCCTATATAGGACCATCTCATAATGAGTCGGATTGACATAATGATGACTATAATAGTCACTATACAATGACAGAAGTGCATGTATAATAGTGTATAGAGCTGTTTCATATAAATTCTTCTATGAATTCTTAAATGGGATGCTCCTTCTCATCAGTTACACAATGTATTTATACCACCACTGACTTCTAGCTTCATGAATATCACTAATTAAAGCTGCTTTAGCTACTGCAGACATGCATGAAATTTAAAGCTGTAATCTGCTGCAAATAATTATTTGCTAAAAATGTGTATCGTCTGTTATTTCGCTAGTTTATGTAGCTGACCAATAACTGATAAAATGAAGGAGTACAAATGCACAAGACAAAAGGCAGTGGAGCAGCTTGAGGCTCCCATATACATAAGAGAGCCGTCTGGAGCAGGCCCCTCTAGCTATATATAGGCATAAAGGAATAAAGAACAACTACACAAAAATAAAAGTATACAGAAACTAAAGTTAACCACAGGAAATAACCGCATAATCTAATTTCTAATCTAACCAACAGAACCTATATGCACGCATGGATACAATAACAACGAGAACAGGAAGTTACAGTCTATAATCTATTTACACAACTAATTATTATACACACCTAAACAGGACTATTAATTTATACTAAGAGACAGTTAAATCAGTCTGATTAAAATTATTTTCTAAGGTACAGACTCTTCACAAGGTCATCATTTGTAGGCTTGAATTTGTGCTCACACTTCGGGCAATTTGCCTCAATCAAATCACCTTCGAATTCTTTCACACTTGACGCTCTTCGGCACTGAGGACATTCAAACAGCAAGCTATTGATACTGGGAAATGAAGCAGCCAGGTTTTTCGCTTTCTTGATCGCCTCTATTCGATACGCATCCTTTTCGCTCTGTTTGAGATCATCCTCCGTCCAGTAGACATCGTAGAAAGTCATTCTGTCTAGTACAGAGGCATCTTTTACTTTGAAGAATCCACCATCGCCCCATTCTTGGCCCCAGGAGTTCATGAATAGGAGGTAATCAGGACTGCACCTAATCAAAACCACAGCATGACCACAGCTGTCACCCTTCTCTGCCACAGTCGGACCATCTGTAGAAATAAAGATACAGAGTTACATCATACATCAGAAAATGTTTGCCTGCATGTTATAGTAGTATGGCAATAAGGTTGCTCACCTCCAACATCAGCCCTCTGCAGGATCTCTTTTGGCGTTTTCTTGTAGAACTTATGAAACTTGGCCCATTGGTTCTTTCTCAGCAAAAAAATTGCAACAAGAGGCCTCCTGTGGTTGAGTGCTTGTCGGGCATGAATCTCATCCACTTTCTTGAAGTGAAAGCGATACTCATGACAAAACTTTACAAGAATCTCTCGTGTCGATGGTTTATTCTTGACTTTGTCGTACTCATCAATTAATCGTTTCTTGATTTTCGTGAACCGCTCTGAGTCTAAGCAGTCATCTCGACCAACAATCCGCTCTGAGTCTAAGCAGTCATCTCGGCCAACAATCCGCTCTGGGTCTAAGCAGTCATCTCGACCAACAATCCGCTCTGGGTCTAAGCTGTCATCTCGACCAACAATCCGCTTCATGGCAAGGTGAAACACAGTACCAATAGCATTTGCAAAGCATGTTTTGCCGTCTTGCATTTCAGGTTTGAAACTCGCATTTTCCTGGTTGATGTACTGACCCAGTGGTACCTTTCCTATAAGATCCACAAGAGCATCACAAGGGTTTGTTAGCTGAGCAACCACAACCTTGCACAGCTCATCTACCACATCCAAGCTGTTTGCCTGAACAAACAAGCGGCTTTCTCCCGAGAGTGGCAATGTCCAGCCATTATCAAGATCAAGAAGAAATGAAACTGGAGGATCAATATTTCTCACCGTTGAGCTCATGTTGAAAAGTGTGCGTCGGCCATCACTCTCTGGCCAATCAGAAGGGGTCTTGTCAATCAGGCATCTCTGGTTGGGAATATGTTCATCTGTGAGATAACAGGACACTCTAATGACATTGGAGTCTTGAAGAGCTCCAACAAGGTCAAGCGGATTTCCATCAGTTGACACGCCATCAGACAAAATGAGAAACACTTTGTACTTAGCTCTAGATAAATGAAATACATCGAATGCACTGTGGATTGCCCTATGCATTGGAGTAAGACCAAATATGTAAGGTCTAATTGGATCAAGAAGCTCTTTGATTCGAGAATGAAGAGAGCTGGAAGCACCAGAAGAGTTGTCTCCCAAGTTGAGATCATCCAACAGCTTGGAGACACACAAAACAGATTCAGGGGAAGAATGCTCAATCGACCGGAGCTTTCGTTCGATGATTTCATCCTTGTTTATAACAAGCTCTTGGGCATAGCGGTAAGCTTCTGTTTGACGTACAGCAAACCCTTCGACAAATCTACCTCCTGGTAAATAATTTCCTATTCCAGACAAGACAGAGCTCGATATAGAATTGGGTGGTATTTTCCGTATCATTCCTGGTACGAGATCCTCATCAAAACATAAAACCCTGAAGAGATCTCTAGCTTCCTCTTTGTTCAGGTGCTCTCGAATCCATTGCTCAGCATGTGCAGCTCCATGATCTTTGGCAAGTTGAATCAATGCATTGTGCGGTTCTAATCCGCGCAGCTTTTCTGGACCAGCAATAAGGCGTAGCAAAGCAATCAAATTGCATACACCAAAGTTTAATTTTAGCCCAAACACACTAACAAAAATTTCGTCTGATCGATTGTGATTATTCACTTCTGCTTTCACAACCTTGAGGGTGGTTGTTATGATAGCATGAACACGCTCCACACTGGCATCCTTGGAGCTATCAAGAGCAATGGCACTTTCCATGGATCCTGATACATCCACTAGTACTCCAAACATACTTCGATCTGCGAGGCAAATTTGAGCTATATTTAATGAAGGTTTCGCGTAGGATCTACATATATCTATTACAATTATTCCAGCAGCTTCTATAATTATACTCACTGTACCTTCTTGTGGCGGATTCTGACACATCTTGTTTTCAGTATGAGCTAAATCTCAGAGAGTTTTTTGTCACTAGAGAGCTTGCTTATGAGATAAGGTAGGTCGATATTAAATACACAACCAAAAAGCCCTGATCTGTTCCGTGTAGATATGTACGTACCCATTACAGGAAGTGATTACAGGTAGTGATTACAGGTAGTGATTCAGTACGCATAGGTAGTGATTCAGTACGCATAGGTAGTGATTATACAGGTAGTGATTAGTACGCATGTGCATGTTTGATACACGTGGGAATAATTGTAGCATCTGGACCTAATAATCGTCACATAAGAAAGCTAGATCTATGTGCACACAAGAAAGCTAGATTTAGCTTTATTGTTTATTTCGTAACACAAAGCAAAGTAATTACGTCTTCTAATACTTCAGTTTAGAGAGAATTGAAGTAAAACATGCCGAGAGGTGTTAGCACAGCGCGTAGCGCGCAATATTCATGCATATAGTGTTGACAACGCAGCACTGGGATGATTATCAATATACACATTCAGCATTGACTATAATTTTGTGAGGTGAATTTCTCATTTTTAAAAAACCACAACTTTCTACTATATATGTATTGCAATGACTGTATAAACTATCAGCATGTACTGATTGACACGTATACAGTTACATTTGTGTTCTATGACATCACAATCTCACTCCGTAGGCTGCATTGCTGGATACCATAACTGCTTCACCTGTAATAGTGATTATAACACAAATTATCAATTAATTGGCACACAAACCTTCTCCGCTGTTTTTGTCGCGATCAATAGTTTCGTAAGCCACCTCATCTACACGTATATCTGAAGGTAGCCATAATCATGATAACCCACACGCACGCACGCACGCACACACACACACACACACACACACACATGCACATGCACACACACATGCACACACACACACACACACACACACACACACACACACACACACACACACGCACACACACAGCGTGATACATAATTAATGCAGACATGTTGTATATACACTATAATTTATAATTTATATAGACAATGATGTCATGCACCTCTTACCTCGTACATGTTCATATGTGTGCTCATCATTTGATTGGACGTTGACTGCATCATTAGGAGCTTGTCTAACAGACATACCATATGCGGGATTCCTCGCTGTGCATGTGACATGTAGTTAGTAAGAACACACACTACTTAGTGTAAACAATACTTACACGCACTTTCCTGTTTAGGCCCACCATGTTGTCTCCTCCTAATTCTGAGAAGATTTAGTAATTAGGTTTTGACAAACTAATATTGATTACTGAACTTACATGCAAACAATGCAGACTATGATTAGTAGAATCACGGCAACTATCAGTCCTGCAGTAGCCCCAGCAATCACTCCCACCATTCCTGTGAAAAAATGTATTAAGCGAAAGGTTGACTATACATGCATAATAATTATGCTTGCCTGCATGATGACTGAGTGGATATAACCATGGCAACACTGACATTGCCCACTCCCTGTACTGTACCAGCTGACAGTACTCAGAGTTTGGGTCGAGATTAATAATTATAGCAGAGCTGACGTCTTCCCTAGATACAGTAATGGTATAGAATTCTACAACACTGACAGGCTCTCCAGCACTAGCGCCATTGATGGCAGCCACTGATACCACATAGGGAGTATAGGGGACTGTAGGTGGAGGGAGGTGATGCACTATACTAGGACATTGACTATCTGTTTACCTAATTCATGGATAGAGAACGAGGTAGCTACAGTATTGTACTCTGTATCTGCTGAGCTGCTTTCTTCCTCATTGGTCCTGATAGTGTATGTTAGTAACACTCCATTGACCTCGGCAGGTGCAACCCAGTTGACAGTGAAGGTGGTTTCCTTCACTCTTAAGACTCTCAGACTACCAACTGTGCCAGACTCTGAAGGAATGGTTATCATATGACATTAAGTGTATACTAGTCTACGACTGCATGCATTGTATGAACTCACTGGCCTCAGCTGTAGTGAACTCCATACTGAGTGTTCTTGGTCCCTCACCAACTGAAATACTGGCTGATACTTGCGCTGATACTTGCACTGATACAGTTTGCTAGGGCCTCAGGGGAGATAATAGGAATGGTGCAGATGGAGTAGGGAAGTTTGTTGTGATTCCATTGAGGTAGTCCACATACAGTGTGTAGGTGATGATGACTCCATTAGGTTCAGCTGATGGATCCCAGGAGAGGGTGAGGGTGGTTGCCGTGGGTGAAACCATCAACATAGCAGGTGGAGATCCTGGATCTATAAATATAAAGTATGAGAGTAAGCTAACTGTTATACGTTATTATGTGTGTGCAGCTTACCATCCTCCAGTGTGCTAACGTTGATGGAAATAGACTCACTCCTACTCCCATCCACAAAATTGGCACGAACAGAAAATTGATACTCTTGAAATGGGATCAGCTGGCGTATAGTATATTGGAGCTGACAGGTATTTGCTTCCGGACACGCCCACTTCCTGGAAAATAAACTTCTCGCATTTATTTCAGTTGCTGTTCGACCAGAGATACAAAAGAAAGGGGATTGGAAACGAAATTTTTACGAAATTTTTGCGTGAAGCATTCCGCGTTATAGGGCGTGGCTAAAACTACAAAGGATTATATTTATAGTTAGCATGCTCATTACCAGTCTTGACTGCTCTACAATGTGCTGTACATAGAAACAGTGAAATTGATCATTTTTAATGTTGATTTTTCTAAAAAGTAAAGAGAATTTAGCTCTAAAAAGTCGACTAAGCCATGCAGCCACTATTACTAGACAAATAAATGCTATGCAAGAAGAAATAGCCTTTACTATGAAGTCGTAGGAGGGACAGGCCCGTGGCGTGTCTAAAAGTATACTAAAGCAGTTTGAAGGACTATACTGCAAACGTTTATGAACAGTACAGCTTATTTATAGCATGAAGCCATTCTATGTAGCACTTAGATACATAATAACCAAGTCAAGCAATGTCCTTTGCTGTTTTGACTTCACAGGAGGGACAGAGAAAAGTTGACATAGAGTAATTCAAGCTAAACTCAAAAAAATTGGAAACAGAGTAAAGACAACGGACTTAGAGCTTGTCAGTGGTATAAGCTTACTTCTCTCAAGTATCTCCCAGGCCCTGAGTGATCTCTAGTGGATAGGAGAGCTAGAAACCAGGGATACAAAACTTTTCCATGTAATTATTTGCGAGCGCAATAATTACACAGAGTGCTTCACCGGATGTCAGTCCTTTTACATAGGGCGTGGGCGGTCGTTTCCAATCCCCTTTCTTTTGTATCTCTGGTTCGACTGTGCATGCTGCAATAATTGATTGCTGCTCTAAGCCACACCCACTTTGTGAGCCAGAAAGGGGGGGCACATGCCCCTTGTGCCCTGCACTGGATCCGCCACTGCTTGATAACTGTTTCTCAGGAATAATATCATACAGAAACTGGTGGTTTTACAATATCATGTTAACATTTATTTATTATATCTGTGCAGAATTGTCTATTGAATAATGTGCCTGAGGATAGTAACAAGTTGCTTGTTTAGCAGCTGCTATAATATCATAAAAGAGTGACACATTCAAAAATAACTTTAAAAACAAACTGTAATTGACATTTGAGCACCAAACACAGATCAGTTTTATCAACCTAGGTACTCGTGTTTATAATTATTTCTCCATATGCCTGATTTGACTGCAACTGAATGTTTCGTTTTGCCGTCTGGGATAAGATAATCATTACACAAATCTCTATCACTTTATTTCCTCACTTGTCCATAAGCTTCATTAGACTCCACTTGAATGTCTTGTGCTCTTGGTGTCATTGCTAGATAACTTCCTCGTATACTGGACCAGCTGGAGCTATTGGAACTTCATTGCCTGCCAAATCACAAATACAAGATGATATATACATTAATTTTGACATGTCGCAAATAAATCCCCTCACTTCTTCTTTTCTTTGTGATAGTGACAACTAAGAGAAATATGACGACCAGTAAGATCAGTACCATCACTATAGCAACCACACCTCCAGATAGAGCAGCAATCCATGCACCAGTTATTGCCACACCTATATAGGACAATATGCAACATACAAGCAATTAAGACATTAATAACGCTATATACATTAAAGCATGGGTTAAGAGTAACATTTGCATAAGCTCACGTTCACAAATTGCTGCTTCTCCATCAAAAACACCAGTAGTGCTGCTACCATCTCCAGTGCAAGTCCTTGTGTTGTTACCAACCAAAACAAACCCAGTGTCACAACTGTGGTTAGCCATGGCATTGAAAGTATAGTTGCCGTTTTCATCAGAAGTAGAACTGTATGTCACAGAGCCATTGGTAGGAGCAGTCAAGGGAGGACAGGTTATACCTATAGTGAAATGAAGCAATCAGTAATTATGACCTTCTATTTAAACACTCAACTTACGGTTACAGACAACTTCATCTGTTTCAGACAATGAAGCCACAAATCCATTCAAGCAGCTACAGTTGAACTGTCCCATGTTATTCAAACAAATAGAATTTTGACCACAGTTGCATTGTATGGGAGATAATCTCATACCTCCAGGATAACCATAAGAATTGACTGATCTGAAACCATACACTGAAACACCTAGAACAGCTGAACTGTTTTGATGGAGGATAGAATGAGTTCCAGTAGACACATGCACTCGTTCTACTTATGTGGCCACACACCTCTCCACTTGAACAGACAACATTTCTCCAGTCAGTAACAATGGAATCGTCTAATAATATTTGTGCATTTTGAAAAAACTGGGAAGAAACATACACGGTGACATAGTTGGATACGATAAAAGAAAACGATTTGACTAAATAGTTATTTGTAAACTGCTCAATTGGAGGGATTATCATCATGAATGGGTCTCCTACGCCACCTTCACCACCATATGCATACTGTGCGACCAGTACTGGAGAAGTGGATTCAATGCTACAGAAACTGTTAATAGGGATCACAAATTCTCTGAAGCTCCCTCCATTCTGTAACTGGAATTCACTGACTGATACAACAGTGTTGCAGTTCACAGCTACACTTGCTGCTCGGGCACTAAGAACACGAATACGTTCACCAGAAGATCTACCCTCGAGAGATGCTACGAGGAATTTTGATCCCCATGTCACAGTCGGATGGTCACAGTAGGGTATACCTTGAGGAACATTAGTGCAATCAGATCCACTAAACACAGACAAAGGTTTGGAGCTAGTTATTCTTGTTCCTGTGAGATCATTATCACTTTCAATCTGATACGTTTCCATACTATTGAGTGTTATTGCTGAGGAATTGAATTTGACAACAGTTTTATTTTCACAAGCCACCAACAAAATCACACTAGGAAAGTCAATATCAATGACGTCATAAGACATTCCATAATATTCGTATTCATCAACTGCCATTTTAGAACATGGTAACGCTAAATAGACATCTGCAGAACTTGAACGATAAGATATCCCATACAAATTAATGTTTCCGTTAGCTTCAACAAGGATTCCCTTGTTCCTTTCATTGACAGATGATACCTCAAAACTGGATGGAACGATTACCGTAGTTGAAGAGTTAGAAACGTTCCCACTGATATTAATTGGAGTGACTATGAAATTAACAGCACTTGACTCTGGGTTTGTGATAAACAAAAACAATTCAGAAATGAGTTGACCACCATTTATTGGGAAACCGACAACAAATTTTTTGCCAGCACTTGACGAGGTCACATCTATAGGATTAATGGACAATTCAAGGACATGTAATTATAGAATTCAGTCCTACCTGTAATTTGGGCATCACAAGATGTTGCAAATGAGATTATGATTATTGTCAATGCCAAAGTAGATCTAGCAATTCTGTAGCTCATTCTTTTTAGGCAAAATTTACAATGCTCACTATAGGTCTATATCAACCCCCATCTCCCTGGGTATACTATAAACAGCCCCCCCTGGGGGGTCCCTCTATTAATTGTGAGTCATAGCTCCCCTTGAAATGCAATTTTTTGTTGCAATGGAGTACCTCCTCCACCCCCCCTCAGTACCATCTGTATCAGTGTCTGTAGATAGATCTAGACAATCTCCTGTCGAGACTGCTTAGAAAAAAATAGTGCACGATATTTTATATAGAGATAGCCTAACCACGACCATAGTCTCTCCAACCGGTGCAGGGGACTGTTACACACACTGACACAGCTTCGAATTCTCTTTCTTCAGTTACAGTGAAAGAGGTCTGAGTGAAGCTCACTGTCAGTTCTTAGCAGTGCACAAATTGATCTCTGACCATGCAAGCACTGATATAAACGTAACAGCACTAGTAACTTCATTTTTGTCTACTCAGTTTTTATGCGTATGCTAGATCTCAACATGTACATGTGTAGTTAATGATCTTTACCAAATTTTATTAACATAATGGCCTCAGGCCCAATCAATTAATCGAGGCTAAAAACACATTTCACATCACATTTCTCCAGACTCTACTGCATGTTTATCAAATGAAGTCATGTTATAAAACTGGGGGGCTTACAATATCGTTGTTATATCTATGCAATTGACTAATGTGCCTGAGGATAGTAATAAGTTGCTTATTATTATGCCTCGGTGCGCATGCGCAAGCGAGGTATACGGTAGTGTGTTTGTGTGTCTGTGTGTGTGTCTGTGTGTGTGTGTGTGTGTGTGTGTAGACCGCTACAGCTGCTCAAGGATGAATCAAGTGCAAGTTAGAGTTTCTATAGGCTTCTAGTCATGTTTACTTGGATTTTAATTCGTGGATTTGCAAAATAATGCTTTGTTCTCGAGTTATGCCTACTTGGAATGCTATTGCAGCCTTTTCAGAAGAGTCCTTAGCAAAACTTGTTCACCGAGTGTTACTACTCTACTTAGTAGTTAGCTCTGCATTAGAAGGCTAGCTATTGGTAGCTGCAAGAGTGAGCAGAGAACTGCAAGGCTCTGCTGACTTGCAGCCATAATTTTAGACTTGAACTTTTGGCATCGATTGTTTTTGACAACAATCATGGTCCATCATTACCCACTATTCGGTTGATTGCATCAATGATTGCATGCAGCAAAATTAAAGATGTTCATCATGATAATTATTAGCCTCGATCCCAGGCCGAGTTTTCGCTTTTATAACGGTTAGGCGAACAACTGGGCCTGGTACTAGTTGTCTGCGCATGCGTCAGTCGTTTGTCAGATTCTGACGAATGGATATTCTCGTTCACTTTCGTGACATTTATATTCGTGTACTATCGTGTACTAGAAGTCAGTTCCCGTTTTATCATTATTGGAATGGCTCTTAGCTGAAGCTTCTCTCTTCTCTGAAGCTTAGAAAACATTATTCTGAAGACTGAACAACAAGGGAAAAGGTATAAAGCTTTGTCAAGCTTGTTAAGGTCAGATATTTTTGTGTGGGCCCTATGCTATCATGTCAAGTCGTGTTCATGTTTGGTATTAAAAGATCTATAGTATCATCATTAATATGGTGGATCAAGTGAAGAGTGTGAGCTAGAGAACTTGGTGCTGCCATCATCAGCTCGTCGACAATGACACTATAACCTGTTTAATACGAGAAATTTAATATGTACATGTATAAAGTAGATCTACACGTATTTTGAATGTCTACTTCTCTGTACAGGAGCAATGGCTACTATCCAGCTATCCCAACATTGTTCCTCTTGGCCATACTAACGGACAAGACTGGACAGTTTGAGGTAAGGGTTTAACCGTGTTTGGTTCTTTAATATTGTCCTATACTTACAGGACTGGAGTATGACCTGATCGTTCGAGTGTTGCTGGGTAGCTCAGAGGCATCAAGAGAATCTACGTTTTCTCAAGCAAAGTTTAACTGAGTTACAAGTTGGGGCCTAGAATCAGAGAAGTCCAGCAGCCTGCTAAATCGTTGAAACGTAATTTGAAGGCATTCAATCATCTTGAAGTTGCCCTGGGTCACTGTAATCGTGCTGCAACACAACTGGCAACTCCCCAGGCCCTTGTGAAGCAGCTCCCTATGTGCATCTTTTGTGTACTCACTCACTCTGTGCATTTTCTGTGTACAAATTTCGATTATTGATTTATTAAATATCTTTGCCGACCACAAATACAATGAAAATTTGACGCATGCGCAGACAACTAGTACCAGGCCCAGTTGTTCGCCTAACCGTTATAAAAGCGAAAACTCGGCCTGGGATCGAGGCTAGATAATTATAATCAATGTGTGTATAAAAGCTAGCTATGCTCTGCTAACTTGCAGCCATAATTTTAGACTTGAACTTTTGGCATCGATCGTTTTTGACAACAATCATGGTCGATCATTACCCACTATTCAGTTGATTGCATCAATGATTGCATGCAGTAAAATTAAAGATGTTCATCATGATAATTATAATCAATGTGTGTATAAAAGCTAGCTATTAGTAGTTTTATGTTATGTAGCTTTGGCACCTCCACCGAGGCATCAGCACCCGCGGTGCTTTCATTTTAGCAGCTGCTATAATATCATTAAAGAGTGATACATACAAACTGTAATTAACATTTGAGCACCTTAATACAAAAACAGGTCATACTGTGGATGGGTATAAACAAGATACGATTTTTTTGTCACCGTGACACGTGTCTCTTAGTAACTATCTACCGTATAACGAGGAAATTAGATATGTTCAGCGCTTTAATTTGACGATTTGGCAAACTTTACTAAATTAATGTTTTCCAGTGGATGCGTCATTATCATAGTAGCCACGACTGAGACGCCAAATTAAAAACGCCAAAATTTAATGGCTCATTCGCTAATATAATACTCCCCACATTTTCCCACATGTATACAGAATTAGGTGGTAAATAATGTCAGCCATAAATCCTGTAATCTGATTGGCTAGAGGTAGTATTCTTAGAAAATTATGTAGCAAAAAATGAACAGTTAAATCTGATTGCTATGGCTAGAGACTCAGGTTGCTATTATCTAAAAATGCTTAGACACTAGCTGCTAGGAAGTTTCCACAAGATTCAGAAGCCCTCAGGGCTTGTAGAACCCTCACTGCATCAGGGATACTACAACCAGCCCTTGGGGCTTCTAAATCATGTGAAACTTCCTAGGAAGTTTCCAGAATCCTCAGGCTTAGAGTAGAACCGTCACTGCATTCGGGATACTATAAAAACGCCTTTAGGCTTTTCAAACCATGTAGAAACTTCCTAAACAGTGTCCAACTATTGAGTATAATTATAGATAGTAAGGTTCTTGGAGTTGCAAACTGTGACTTTTGTTGCATTGCCTTAATTTCCTTGCATAGCAAATATTAGTCATGTCAGCGAGGTGCAATGCACGTGGTAGCTGTGGCGGGTGACCCTCTCCGCTATACCAGTATACAACCACTCAGTACACCTTTTAATAAGATGGGTAAATTGACATCTTATTTCATTTGCTGTATTGCATTAACTATAATCATGTACACTGACAACAAACAGCATGCATGGACGACTTCAAATAAAACTTCACACTATATAATTCACCGCTAGTATAGTATTATATATAAGCGGTACTAGGTGAAAAAAAAACTATGTTAGTAACTGTACTTCAAGGCTTTCCTGTGAGCGTGAAAAATATTTTAGGTTATAGTTCCGTGCCATTTAATTGTCACTTTCAAGCGATCCAGCAATGTACAACTTCTCTGAGCCGAATTCAGATGCAGCAGTCTCAATGGCTTCATCTGTCATCATACTATAATTGTGTTTGCTGAATCTAGAGTGAATTGGCTTGAGCTGAACACCACTCATCAGATTCTTGCTCTGCAAAAAAATTGAAATTTCACAGTTTGGCATGCACACTATATTATGTATAAACAGTGTAATTTCTAACTTGAACAATGGAAACGAGCATATAATATTAAAATACACTCCATGCAATAATGCATTCTACTTTACTTAATAATAGGCGATCCACCTGTCTAGACTCTAGTAGATCTAAATATACCGGATTGTTTTTTCCAGAGGCAGTTGATACAACGCTATCCATTCTCTTTCTGCACTGCTTTAGGAAGTTTGTAACCTAAAAATTTGAAGTGATCTATAGACATAAAAATGCTAAAAAATGAAGCACACACCTTTTCACTCCTGAGCACATGGAAGATGAACACAAACAAGCCTTGCAGTGAGTTAAAGATAGAGAACAACCATGCAAACACAATAGTGCTGCTGTTGACTGAGAGTAGACCAAACACCCAAGTCAGTCCGAGCAATGGAAGGAGAATTACAGTGGCCTTGAAGAGTTGTCTGCACGCATATACAAGCATCGGGATCAACGTGTTACTGAATGATGCATGCATGCATGCATGAGAGTTGACACACTCACGAGAATAACTTTAAAGATTCCTTTTTCTCACTTCGTTGCATGGTTGATTTTCTCAGATTATAGACACTGCGCAAAGCAGCCAAGAGGAAGAATATATTCACCTGTACAGGTATAGTCGTCTATAAAGGTCAACTTAAAATAAACTGATGAGTGTACTCTCAAAAACTGGCTGCTATACACAATTATTTGAATAGACACTATAATCCAATGCATTGCAAACTATATATAGAGATCTCACCAGAACAACTAGTAGCATTGGTACAACAAATGCCCATATGGCTCCTTTATCACCGGCACCAACAGCAATCCAACAACTGAATGTATAAAGGAGACGAATCAATATAGTTAGTTGTAATAATTACATGAATTCTTTTGGGGGAATTAAGCACTGTATATGTTGTAAGATGCATGCAGTTATCTATATATTTAAAACTTACTATTCTTCTGTGCCATACTGGTCATGAATCAGTCCAGCAGATATAGCCACTGGTATCACTGGAACAACTGCAAGAAACATATACCCAACACACTCGACATAATGCTATATATATAGTCATCACGTCACATGCGTGCATGAATGCATAAATAGATAAACCCTCCAGAGGGGTATAAGTAATTCACACATTTGTTAAAGAACAGCCACAAACACAAGGTTGTCTTCTTTAGTGTGCTCAAGGGCTGACAGTGCATGGGCAAGAAAGGACAATCTTATAGCTGCAGTTAGCCTCGTTCCCAACCGAGTTGTCTCTAAAATAATGTAGATTGCCAACTAGTATTTTTCATATATTAAAGAAAAATCGGCCTGGGAACGAGGCTAAGCTACAGTATGACATGTGCAGTATATTAGTTTAGCCAAGCATGCAGTAAAAGTGGTTGCTTATACGCACATACTATAATATGCATTCATGCATGTACATACAGTATATGCATGCATCGTGCACAGTATAGAATCTTTAATTACCCCATCCAATAATAAAGAATATCCACCATTTCTTGGATATTCGGTTGAAGACAAGCACCAGCTTGAGATAGAGCATGATTCCCTCACACAGCATCCAAAAGCACACAGTAGTGAACAGGTAGTGAAGGAGAGCAGCCACAAACACACACGCTCCCTGCAAGTGATGGAGAATTAAATCAATACTGTATAGACTCTCGCTAATCTGGCTCTCTGAATTATGGTCACCTCGATATATTGGTCGTTTCGTTAGGCACGGGGATTGCTATAATTATAGCTAGATTAATACTGCACAAAACTCACCCTGAAATGCGGCCACCTCACTATTTTCGTATACACTAGTCAGTTCTAACAGCCCCAAACCAGTTTTATTAATGGGATACATATAACAATATATGATGTTAGGGTGTGGTTTGGCAAGAACCACAAAATGAGACATTGGTTCAAGACATGTACGCAAATTAGTCACGGTTACTTTTTCTGAATTCCGGCCACCTTGCTAATGTGGCGAAACTTCACTGTCTCAAGAGTATCAGATCAAGAATCTACATAATAGTTTGACACAGTTTAGGAACTTTCTAGAAGCCCAAATGGCTGGTTGTAGTATCCTTAACGTAGTGAGGGTTCTACTAGCTAGCCCTGAGGGCTTCTATATCATGTGGAAACTTCCTAAACAGTGCCTAAGCATTTTAGATCATAGCAACCATGAGTATATCTATAGCTTGAATGTTCTTATCTAATCTTTGCTACATGATTGTCTAAGTAAGTACATGATTTTCTAAGTTGGATATAGCCTTTAGCCAATCAGATTGCAGTATTTATGGCTAATGTAATATTATGTGCCTGCCACTACATGAATGTCAATACATTATGCACTCATGCATGCACTATACAGCCGATCAGTATGATTATAAATTATAGAGATAGGGATACGATAGACCAAAAACAAAGTACGTGTTGAGAGTAAAAGGCCAAGTCGCGGAGGGCATGCAACTCACTATTAGTCCAATGTGCGAGCACTGAAAAACTTTATTCGACCTATTTATAGCTATTTGCTACATGTACTTAACACAAAATCAGACACATCTATAATCTATTTTTAGATGTTACTGTACTTTTCCAGTAAATTCTACCGCCCACTTACAGTTTTTGCTCGCAAGCTGTTGCATGCCCTCTTCTCTCATATGCCCTTGGTATAACTTTTACAATCAGGCAAGAATTGTGATATTATAAAAGTATACTGACATATATATCTGCGATCTTATTTTTGCAATGCCATAAGCACGCAAAGTTCGCATATACACATAATTATATAAGATTTGCTCCTAAATATGAATTTCAGCATGCATGTTGTCCATTACTGTACCAGCTACACACAATGCTGCATAATTTATAGATACACAACTCAAGTGACACCTTGTTGGCCACAGCTGTCTCTACTCCTGACAGGAACACCACGTAACCAAGGAGCAAAGAAATAGACAGGTTGAGATGAATGAAGTTATGAACCTTGGTCAGCAGCTCTTTTCTAAACATCAACAGCACAGTAAGGTTTTATACATGTATGCAAAGCTGTATATAATAGTCCTTCAATAATTACCTCAATGTCAAGAAATAGAAGATAGACAACAGAAGAAAGAAGATGGAGATGGAACAACCAACATAAGTCACCACCGATAGAGCAAAGCTGATCTCTGGAGTTGTGTCCTACGAAAGAACAAATGTAATTACAAAGAACTGATTCAAGTAAATTAGTTCGCTGCATGCATGAGGCTCACATTCAGTGCTCCAGTGACATCCACTAGAACAGCAAATGCTGTGAAATGACTGCTCTCACACACGATATTATATACTCTCATTTGCTCGTCTTCATCCACACTGACTGTAATCACACCTTCCGTGGACCACGTGCTGTTGGCCGCATCACTGACAAAAGACAACAATAAACATTAGAAGGACATGCAGCTCACCTAGAAACACTCCAAAATACACATCTTGCATTTTCGGCTACTTCATCTGCAGGGAACTGCACACACAAGCATGAATTAGTTTGCTTCTAAGTTCAACTGACTCTTATTACCTTTTGGGTGGTGAATCTGAAGGTTGCCTGTGCCTGAGAGTTAGTTAACTTCACATTGGAGAAGACTTGACTAGAAATAACCTGTGATACTGGTCTGGTCGTGTTCCTGTGTATATAAGCATACAATGAGACCGAGCAGAACATGACTTAGTACTGTTGATAATATACATTTCAAGATTGGTTTTTGGAAGAAAATCCTCCAAGTTGGAAAATAGAATGTTGACTGCTGTAACATTCCCATCTGAAATTGGGACAAACATGGATAAACAAATTTTGGTTACCACCAAAATTTATGATATACCTAGAGCGCCTCTCTCCATAAGAAGAGCAGCTGGTATCACAGTTTGGGCTGAGCCTGTTTCTTCACTGACTTCGACAACTTCAGGAAAGATAATGTTATCCAGACTAGTGGTGTCAACTTCAATTGCAGCTAGCACTGCATGGACGGTAAATGCAAATATAGTAGCTTCAAATCAACTATAATTTATCTAGTAAATGGTGAAGTACGCATACCGATGTTCTGTCTCACAAGTGTGATCTCCGTCATGTTGCCTGTATCCACAGCTTCACTCCTCAGTGCCAATGACACATACTGACCATATAACTCTGCACTCAACAGCAATTGCTGACTCTCAGCAGCAGAATCCTGGGAGTATATTTGCATGATTGTCAGTTAATTATCTTTGTTGCCTTTTGACCTCTGAGATCAAAGGAAATGCAGTGCCAATATATGGCATATTGCATTGAACCCATGCAGCCACCTACTACTTCAAATCATTGCTTTTATAGGGACACACTCTCCATAAGACATTTGTGGCTTCAGGAGTGGTACGAAGAGTCAACAAATCTACAATCAATCTAGGCCAATCAATTGCTTGTAGCACTCATAGCCATGTAATAACTATTGCATATCTGTGTCTGTTCCATTAATTATACCATTTACCACTTGTAATCTTTCCCATCCTTCTGTATTCCTCTCTTCCAGAACATTGTTGAGAACGTTCATAACTTCCTGCAAGACACAATTATTTAAACAAAATTAAAGCTTAACTGATATATAGTCTTACTTCACTGAAATTAAGAGAAGACATGGGACTAGCGGTCTCAATGTTTTGAACGAGGTAATTCACACTTGACTTGACGATCGTATTAGTAGTGCTGAGATCTTTGGGAAATATGGTGGAGTCTCCTGTTGCATTTACACTAGTAGCCTTCGCAAGAGAAACAAGAAGGTTGTCAACTTCATTTTGAGATGCATTTTTCTGAGATGCATTTCTAGAAAATAGTTCATTTGCCTGAATGGGGAAATAAAAACTATATAGCAAATGAAAGATCGTCATGAACGATAATTATATTGACTTTTGCCACTATTTATAGTATATCCTGCCTCTGACATGAAGTTGGAAGATTACATTGAGTGAGTTGCATGCCCTCTTCTCTAAAAAGAAGAGGGCATGCAAGCCTTTGATGATATATACACGTGCAATGTATACAGTACGTCCTATAGATGACATACATTCGTGTAATAGGAAACCATTAAGCTACGCCCCTGTACGGTGTGTAGTGTAGTTGCTTACTCCCCTTCATGTACTCCTGGTTGCATATTTATTTTGAATGTGCTGTGCAATCATGTGTTTACCTGTTACATTGTATGAACACTGTTTAGCAAATGCCAAAGTATAATACAGTAACTACAAGAGTCTCACCCTGTCATTAAGTGAGCTGATTACTTCCCTAGTGCAGTTATCAATATTCACTGCTTCCCAGACACCACCCAGTGTACAGAAACGAGTCACAGTCCCTATAATTGCATGCATGTACATCAACACACAGTCACATGGAATAATATAGTGATACCTAAAGTTGTTCCATTTCCATTTTGTGGGCATTGCTGGGAATAAGAAAAGCCAGCCACAGTGGCAGGGAAGACAAGCCCCCATACAGAATCACGTTCAGCTTCACAAACCACGCCTATAGAGAAAATTATAATTATAAGCAAAAAAACATTTTCTATCAGTTGCTACGACGAACGAGTATTAGTTGGGCGGAGTACAACCAACACGAATGCTTATGCATTCGCGTTGGTTTGACTCCGCTCGACTAAACGAGTATGAGGATGCAATCTCAAAGTCCGGCAGCCTCGCCTGTGTAAAGATTGGATATGAACTATATAGTCTAAACACATGCAAGGTCACACTAGTCAAGGCTGTTCTGGTACTTCTTAGGTTTGTTGGACCAGGCACCACTGAACATCAGTAAAGGGAGGGAAGTAAAATTGCAGTCACATTAGCAATATCAAGATTACCATCATCGTTGATGATATTGATGGTTGCTTCCGAGATGTCTGCAGTGGACAAACTAAATGTGATAGCAACTCATACACACACATCACACTCCTACCATCATCATCCCTGACTGTTATTGTTGTTTGACTATTTCTTCCAACAGTCACTCTTGAGTTGAAACTGCTCAACACAACAGTGTACACTGGTATTGGAGACGTTCCATATATATCATCATCTGCCACTGTCAGTTGTATACACGCCTGAGTGTTTGGGTTTGAGTTAGCCGAGAAGGTTGCAGAGTCCGATCCTACGTGATTAGAGCAATCACACAAAGACAACAGTATAGTTTACACACCTCCACTCCAAGTAAACACAACAGTGATGGGTACACTTGTTCCACCAAATGGACTGACCAGATTAGCACACACCTCAACCACAGCACCCTCAGTAGTTGTCATGGGAGGAGTGACCATGGAGACAACAGCATCTACATAGATTTTAATGTAATCTCTTTAATTCTGAATAGTCTCACCATCATCATCGCTGACTGTTATTGTGGTTTCACCAATCCCTCCAATAGACACTCTTGAGTTGGGGCTTGAAATGCTCAACACAACAGTGTACACTGGTATTGGAGACATCCCGTATATATCATCATCTGCCACTGTCAGTTGTATACATGTCAGAGTGTTTGCGTTTGAGTTAGCCGAGAAGGTTGCAGAGTTTGATCCTACGTAATTAGAGCAATCACACAAAGACAACAGTGTAGTTTACACACCTCCATTATTCCAAGTAAACACAACAGTGATGGGTACACTTGTTCCACCAGATGGACTGACCAGATTAGCACACACACCAACCACACCACCCTCGGTAGTTGTTATGGTAGGAGTGTCCATGGAGACAACAGCATCTAATTATAGCAATAACAAAGAAACACCATATCATAGGTTGCTTTTTAGTCTCACCATCATTATCGTTGATAGTCACCATTGCCACTGTGTTTGTCAAATCTAATCTTCCTTGATTGGTAACCACTAAACTTTTACTGAGAGTAACAGTCTCCATCAACACTGGACTTGTTTGGTACACATTGTCATTGGTAACTGGGATAGTCAGACACTGGGTAGCCCCCACACGAGAATTGGAGGGGAAGGTGAAGTCATCTATAAAGAGAGAGAAGTAAAATAATCGAAGACAAAGAGTTGAATCGAAAATCAACTCACTATTATTGAGTGCTATAAATATCTCCCTCTCTGCCCCTCCTGCTGGAGAGTCTAGTCTAGCACACACTGAGACATCACCATCTCCTTCATTCTGCACTATAGTTGGGTTCACTAGCGATACTACAGCTCCTGTAAGAACAAGGTTGTGAACTCTACCATCACCTCTGCAACTAATGGTTTGTACAAAAATATTATACCTTCATTATCCATTACTGTGATAGTTGCAGTACTTGGATCTGTCAACACAATATCTGACGAAGTGGGGTTCACAAGAGCAAGATTCAGTGTAAATATCTGACTATCAGCTTCATAGATGGCATCATCCGTAGCAGTAACCATCCAGCAATCAGTAGTAGTGGTGTCAGTCAGATGCAATGTGTTTGTAGAAACATCAAGTCCTCCTATAATTATACGTTCATAATCAAATTAACAGAGTGACTGCTTACTTGCTGGAGTGACTGATAGTCCCATCTCTACACTATCTCCAGAGTCCAGTATCGCCATCACACACACTGACAAACTGCCTCCCTCCATTACTGTCTGAGATGCACTGCCACTGCTAAAGCTGACTGTTCCAGCTGCACTGCACTGACTGAGAGTGCATAGCAACATCGCAATCACTCTCTGAGTTACGGGTGCCATCATATCTATGATGCCAACACACTGAGTAATAGTAACCAAGCAAATAATGAAAACAGTAGATGTGATATATATGCAGTTGGATACGATACTTTAACCAAAAGTTTGCATTCCAAAACTGTACAGAAAGTGAAAACGATATATGCTATGACTATAAATATACAACACAACACATTAATTTGTTTGCATACCTGTAAGGCTGTTATCATTCAGGATTAATTTACAAGACAGTCAAGAGATGCTAAAAGAACAATCAAAATTGCAGTTTTCACAACTAAGTTCTTAAAATAGTAGCTAGAACTTTAATAACTCTGTTTTACAGTAGTGCTTAGTACTATGGTTTATAATATAATAGCAATCATCTATTAATCATTAATGCATATAATTATTCATTGTATGACACAAGGAAATGCTACATTTTTACATCAGGAGAGGTGAGGTATTGAATGAGCAAATTTATTTTATTGGTTTATTTAGTAAACAGTATCAACAGTGAAATGACAAACTAACACTTGTTGATTCTCAAGGTTGCTGCTCCTGAGCTGGGATAATAGAGTCCAAAGAAGCTAAAAAAATACTGAAGCTATGGCTTTAAAAGTTAAATCATGTCAGTTTCTTGCACTATGCTGTCTTGTCTTCTCAAAATTGTTTTGCAGTTTTGTGGGTGGGGCTCTCCAGCATGATCTCATCATACTGAACATGCACATGTTGTCCCACTAAAACAACAGTAGTCGATAATGGGCGTGGCATCTAACTCTATCCTATCCCTAACCCTAACCTAGCTATATAGAGCCCATTATTAACTTTCGTTTCAGGTTGCTTCGTTTTAATGGCGTCTCAATCGTTTTAGTGGGACTACAGCGCCATGGCAGGAAGCAACTGCATGCTAATAATAAATCTCCGGTCATTACAAAATGGGCTAAAGCCCTTATTTTTTTGGCCCAGAAATTTTTTTGGAAGTTGGCATAAGAAGGTTTTCACGGATTTAATTTTTGCAGAATAGTAGCCTTTTTGCAGCATGCATATATATTAAACTCAAGTATAAATTTGCGGTACATGTTTAATCTCAGCAAAAACCGTGAACGTTTATATCCTCAAAATATACCCGCTATACGGTATAATAGACAGCTACATTAATTGGTGTAACACTATTAGCGACTAATATTATAGAACTTTACGTACCTTTCTTTAATACCTGCGTCTTTATTCATCTTATTCTCTACAAGATAAGAAATTAAACAGAATAATGTTTCACCATGCTTGTTTGGGTAGTAGCTGTTGAATCTTCTTAGCTCTATAACAAAAACAGAGTCTGGTAACAATGGAATTGTCTAATAATATTTGTGCAGTTTGAAAAAACTCTGAAGAAACATACACCGTGACATAGTTGGATACGAAAAGAGAAAACGCTTCAACAACATAATTATTTGTAAACTGCTCAATTGGAGGGATTATCATCATGAATGGGTCTCCCACGCCATCACTGTCTCTACCATATGCATACTGTGCGACCAGTACTGGAGAAGTGGATTCAATGCTACAGAAACTGTTAATAGGGATTTCAAATTCTCTGAAACTCCCTCCACTCTGTAACTGGAATTCACTGACTGATACAACAGTGTTACAGTTCACAGCTACACTTGCTGCTCGGGTACTAAGAACACGAATACGTTCACCAGAAGATCTGCCCTCGAGAGATGCTACGAAGAATTTTGAGCCCCATGTCACAGTCGGAGGCACTTGTTCAACCAAATGATCACACAAGCGTCTATTGTGAGGAACTTCAGCACAATCAGATCCACTAAACACAGACAAAGGTTTGGAGCTAGTTATTCTTGTTCCTGTGAGATCATTATCACTTTCAATCTGATAGGTTTCCAATGTTATTGTTAAAGAATTGAATTTGACAACAGTTTCATTTTCACAAGCCACCTACAAAATCACACTAGGATCGTTACTACTAATGGTGTCATAGGAGATTCCATAATATTTGTATTCATCAACTGCCATTTTAGAACATGGTAACGCTAAATAAGCATCTGTAGTTAAAAAAATGAATACAAATGATCGTTTCCGTCGGCTTCAACAAGGATCCCCTTGTTCCTTTCATTAACAGACAAAACTACAAAACTGGATCGTTTACCCTAGTTGAAGAGTTGAAACATTCCCACTGAATTTAATTGGAGTGACTGAAATTAACAGCACTTGACTCTGGATTTGTGATATAAGCAATGACAACTCGTTTATTATAATTTGACGAAAATTTCTTGGGAAATCAACCACGAATTTTTTGCCAGCACTTGATGAGGTGTCATCTAGGATTAATGAACAATTCAATTAAGGTTTATATGTAATAATTTTAAATAATGTTATTAATCCCATATTGCACTCTTAGCCATACTACTAATTGAGTGCCCATTGCATATACACGGGACGCAACACAAGGTAGCTCAATAAGAATTTATATAGACTACAAGAATTCAATCTTACCTGTAATTTGGGCATCACAAGATGTTGCAAATGTGATTATGATTATTGTCAATGACAAAGTAGATCTAGCAATTCTGTAGCTCATTTTTTTAGCAACTGGTTGATAACAGATTATCAGTGAGGCAACAATGCTCACTAGGTCTAGGTTTAAATAGTAGCCAGGCTAAATCGCAGAAATTCAAGCCCCATCTCCCTAGATATACTATAAACAACCCCCCCACTGACCGTATTCTAATCAATTTTAGGTTCTTGGCTAAAGTTTAGACTTTTTCACAGCGTCAAAATGCATTAATTGGTTTCTCCTGCCTTGCATGGGCTATGATATCGATATTATTATACAACCATGCAGGAGTGCATAAATAGGAGTATCGGATCAACGTATACTATAATTATATATAAGATTGTATTATTGTATTGATTGACTCTTGTTATGATGCATGCATGCATATACCACAGGCAGGCACTTGAACTTGAACATTTTATGAGAACAACAATTTGAGAACCAGAATAATTATATCTTAGGGGAGCTCCCTCAACGGGAGTGCATGGGATACAAATACCGGGAACACCCGGGGGTCCAATGATGTTGAGTCCATCGTAACAATCATCAAAACTATGTATGTTAAAAAGGTGACTAAATAGTACACATCTAATAATCATGTACAATGACAATTAACAAACAGTATAATGCATACTTCAATACTTCAAATAAAACTCTGCACTATATATATACAATTCACCGCTAGTATATACAGCGGCACTAGGGGAAAAAACAAACAAACTAATAGCTGTGCTTTAAGGTTTTCCTGTGAGCGTGAACAATGTTTTAAAAGTTAATATAGTTTCCTGCCACTTAATTGTTCTCCTTTTCAAGCGATCCAGCAATGTATAACTTCTCTGAGCCGAATTCAGATGCAGTTTCATCGACTTTAATGGCTTCATCTTGCATGGTACTATGATCATGTTTGCTGAATCTAGAGTGACTTGGCTTGAGCTGAACACCACTCGTCGGATTCTTGCTCTGCATACAATAGATATTTCACAGTCTGGCACTATATAATTATATTTCTAACTTGAAGTACAATGGAAACGAGCATATACACTCCAATAATGTATATAAATTATACTTTATAACAGGAGATCCACCTGTCTAGACATTAATTTAAGGTATATAGATCTATGTGTAATTATATACCAGATCATTTTTTTCTGAGGCAGAAGTTGATACAACGCTATCCATTCTCTTTCTGCACTGCTTTAGGAAGTTTGTGACCTAAAAATTATAAGAGACATAAAAAATGCTAAAAATGAAACACGCACCTTTTCACTCCTGAGCACATGGAGGATGAATACGAACAGGCCTTGCAGTGAGTTAAAGATAGAGAACAACCATGCAAACACAATAGTGCTACTGTTGACTGAGAGTAGACCAAACACCCAGGTCAGCCCGAGCAATGGAAGGAGAATAATGGTGGCCTTGAAGAGTTGTCTGTATGTATATACAAGCATTGGGATCAACATGTTACTGATGAAGAGAGTTGATAAACTCACGAGAATAACTTTAAAGATTCCTTTTTTCCATTCCGTTCTATGGTTGACTTTTTCAGTTTATAGACACTACGCAAAGCAGCCAAGAAGAAGAATACATTCACCTATACAGGTATAGTTGTCATAATTATAAAAGTCAACTTAAAATAAACTAATGAGTGTATACTCTCAAAAACTGGCTGCTACTATTATTTGAATACACTATATACAATTATATATATATAATCCAATGCATTGCAAGCTATATAATTATAGAGATCTCACCAGAACAACTAGTAGCATTGGTACAACAAATGCCCATATGGCTCCTTTATCACCGGCACCAACAGCAATCCAACAACTGAATGTATAAAGGGGAAAAATATATTATCAAGTGTAATAATTACACGAATTCTTTATTGAGGAAGCGCTGTATGTTGTAACATGCATGCATGCAGTTGTTTAGAATTTGGAGATGAGGTTCCACTGAATTATTAATTATCTATAAAACTTACTATTCTTCTGTGCCATACTGATCGTGAATAAGTCCAGCAGATATAGCCACTGGTATCACTGGAACACCTGCAAGAAACATACCCAATACACTCAACAGAATGCTATATAGTCATCATCACACATACATACATGCATGCATAAATGGATGAACCCTCCACCCTGCTTCGAGGGGCATAACTAATTCACGTATTTGTTACGTCTTCTTTACTGATAGTGCATGCGCAAGAAAGGACAAGCTTATAGCTGCAGTTAGCCTCGTTCCCAACCGAGTTGTCTCTAAAATAACACTTCAGGTCGCCAACTAGTATATATATGTTTCAACTTAGTTCTAGTAAAAAAAACTTGACCTGGGAATTAACGAGGCTAAGCTACAGTATGACATGTGCAGTATATTAGTTTAGCCAAGCATGCAGTGAAAGTGGTTTCTCATGCACATACTGTATAATTATTATTATCGGACAGCGAAAAATAATTATTTTGGAAATTGTCCGGGTATAATTGGAACAGATTTTTATAGAGCATACAAAGTGTCAGGAATAAGTAGAACAAGCAAGCAGCTGCATGCGAGCTAGCTAAGTTTAACAGAACAGTGTGCTACTGAATAGTTGCACTAGCTATCTAAAACTAGCTCTCAAAGCTATCTAACTGCAGCACTCTAAGTCTTACTTGCCGTCTATGAATGAAACTCAACTTTTCAAGATATTGTCCGGATATTTAGAACAAATGTAATATTAAAGCACTGGAGTGTTGTCCGTTGTATTAGAACAACGAAAATTGCCCAAAAGAGTGTCCGGGGTAATATTAGAAGTGTCCGATAAATTAGAAGATATACGGTACTATAATTATGCATTTATGTACATAATAGTATATGCATCGATCGTGTAAAATAGAAAAAAGAAATCTTTAATTTACCCCATCCAATAATAAGGAATATCCACCACTTCTTGGATATTCGGTTGAAGACAAACACCAACATGAGATAGAGCATGATTCCCTCACACAGCATCCAAAAGAACACAGCAGTGAACAGGTAGTGAAGGAGAGCAGCCACAAACACACACGCTACCTGCAAGGAATGAAGGATCAATACAGTATAGATCTACTCTTGCTAATCCGGCTCTCTGAATTATGGTCACCTCGATATACTGGTCGTTTTGTTAGGCACGGGGATTGCTATAATTATAGCTAGATTAATACTGCACAAAACTCACCCTGAAATGCGGCCACCTCGCTATTCCGTATATACTAGTCAGTTCTAACCAGATTTGTTTAATGGGATACACGTAACACAAATATATATATGAGAGTAAAAGGCCAAGTCGCAGATCCTACTGCATATACATGCAGTAAACGTTTGGAACAACAGTGAACAATCTTTGTGAATGAGCCAAATATGATATCTGTATAACTTTTACAATCAGGCAAGGATCGTGATATCATATAAAAGTATACTGAAATAGGTATCTTTGATCTTATAAGCAAATTATAAGGCTTGCTCATATAATTATATACAGGCTTGCTGAATTTCGGCATCTATAAATGACTGCCACAGCAATACACATGGCAACTGATACACAAAACCTCCTTTTTTTCAGCTCAGCTCTCCATTCTCTCATGCACGTTGTTCGTTAAAGTTTTAAGGTAAACTGTAACAGCTATACAATACTGGAGAGTTTATAGATATACAACTCAAGTTATACACCTCACCTTGTTGGCCACAGCAGTTTCTACTCCTGACAGGAACACTACGTAACCAAGGAGCAAAGAAATAGACAGGTTGAGATGGATGAAATTATGAATTTCGGTCAGCAGCTCTTTTCTAAACATCAACAGCACAGCAAGGTTTTATATACATGTATGTAAACCTTCAATAATTACCTCAATGTCAAGAAATAGAGGATAGACAACAGAAGAAAGAAGATGGAGATGGAACAACCAACATAAGTCACCACCGACAGAGCAAACCTGATCTCTGGAGTTGTGTTCTACAAAAGACCAAGCATATATAAGTAAATTAGTATTTGCCGCATGAGGCTCACATTCAGTGCTCCAGTGACATCCATTAGAACAGCAAATGCTGTGAAATGACTGCTCTCACAGACAATATTATATACTCTCATTTGCTCGTCTTCATCCACACTGACTTTAGTCACACCTTCTGTGGACCACGTGCTGTTGGCCGCATCACTGACAAAACAACGATAATTGTGGTAATTCAATTTAGACAACAATAAACATTAATTAGAAGGACATGCAGCGCTCACCTAGAAACACTCCAAAATACACATCTTGCATTTTCGGCTACTTCATCCTCAGAGAACTGCACACACAAGAATGAATTAGTGTTGCTTGTAAGTCCAACTACCTTTTGGGTGGTGAATCTGAAGGTTGCCTGTGCCTGAGAGTTAGTTAACTTCACATTGGAGAAGACTTGACTAGAAATAACCTGTGATACTGGTCTGGTCGTGTTCCTGTGTATAATTTTATAAGCATACAATGAGACTGAGCAGAACATGACTTAGTACTGCACATTTCAAGATTTGTTTTTGGAAGAAAATCCTCCAAGTTGGAAAATAGAATGTTGACTGCTGTAACATTCCCCTCTGAAAATTGAGACAGACATGAATAAACAGATTTTGGCCTGGTTACCACCAAAGTTCATGAAATACCTCGAGCGCCTCTCTCCATAAGAAGAGCAGCTGGTATCACAGTTTGGGCTGAGCCTGTTTCTTCACTGACTTCGACAACTTCAGGAAAGGTAATGTTATCCAAACTAGTGGTGTCAACTTCAATTGCAGCTAGCACTGCATGGACGGTAAATGCAAATAATTATATTAGCTTCAATCAACTTTATAATTATATCTATAAATCTTAAAGAAGTATGCATACTGATGTTTTGTCTCTCAAGTGTGATCTCCGTCACGTTGCCTGTATCCACAGCTTCACTCCTTAGTGCCAATGACACATACTGACCATACAACTCTGTACTCAACAGTAATTGCTGACTCTCAGCAGAAGAATCCTGAGAGTATAAATTGTCAGTTAATTATCTATATCTGTATTTGTACCTCTTGTAATCTTTCCCATCCTTCTGTATTTCTCTCGTCCAGAACATTGTTGAGAACGTTCATAACTTCCTGCAAGACACTAAATAAAAGGGATGTTTTATTTAACTTATAGTCTTACGTCACTAAAATTGAGAGAAGACATCGGGCTGGCAATCTCAACACTTTGAACCAGGTAATTCACACTTGACTTGACGATCGTATTAGTAGTGCTGAGATCTTGGGGGAATATGGTGGAGTCTCCTGTTGCATCTACACTAGTAGCCTCCGCAAGAGAAACAAGAAGGTTGTCAACTTCGTTCTGAGATGCATTGTTCTGAGATGCATTTCTAGAAAATAGTTCATTTGCCTGAATGGGGAATAGAAAACTATAGCTGAGGAAAATGGTCATAAACGTTATATTAGTATATCCTGCCTCTGACATGACATTGGATGATTACATTGGGTAGATAGTGAGTTGCATGCCCTCTTCTCTTTATAAGCCTTTGACGATATTATATATATACGTGTATAATATCAGTACGTATAAATGACAGTGTATGTATTCGTTAGTGTAAAGTACTACAGTAACTACAAGGGTCTCACCCTGTCATTAAGTGAGATGAATACTTCCCTAGTGCAGTTATCAATATTCACTGCTTCCCAGACACCACCCAGTGTACAGAAACGAGTTGCAGTACCTATATATACATGCACATCAACACACAGTCACATGGAATGATAGTGATACCTAAAGTTGTTTCATTTCCATTTTGTGGGCATTGCTGGGAATATGAAAAGCCAGCCACAGTGGCAGGGAAGACAAGCCCCCATACAGAATCACGTTCAGCTTCACAAACCACGCCTATAGAGAAAAACCATAATTATAATCAAATTGAAGCAAAACGTTTTCCATTCAGTTGCTACGACCATGAATGAGTGTTAGTTGGGCAGAGTCCAAACAACACGAGTGTTTATACATTCGTGTCCATCCAACTAAGCGAGTATGAGAATGTGGCAATAATTTATTATCAAAGTTCGGAAGATTGGACCCGAACTGCTAAACACATCAATTTCAACCAGAAGGTATAATTATAGGTAGAGTATAAACTACCAAATTTTGTCAGACGTCAATAGTCGTCTAAAAGCGCGTATAATGCACGAACAAAACAAGATTGATTCTAACTAACTATAACCACCAATAGGTGGCTATGGGACTACTAACCAGCGAAATTTGGATGGGCCAAGTCTCTTCCAGTCGGAACTGTGATCACTAGAAAAACTGTCCAATCAATCGATTTTCGGCGAGTGTAACCTATGTCCATTTTGCGAGAACTACACAGCTAGAGTTAACTGAACACACTGGGCTCAATCTAGATAGAAGTAATGTGAGGGAGGTTGTCGGGATGATCAGCGGCAATCAACAATTGTCCAATAAAAGCTGATTCAGATATCTCAGCAGAATATTGAGGGAAATCAAAAGAAGTGAATCATCACTTCAACCACGAAAGTATTGCACTAATCTGAGGGAGCACGAGGAAGACACTCCACTTCACCTGCTAGCTCTAAGCAAGACGATCTCTCACTTAAAAACAAAAACCGACGTTACATTTGCAATGTATTTTCAGCCCAAACACAGCGACTGGCATAGTCCACCATTTTTCACCCAAAACTTCAAGATGGGCCTTATTGTTAACCCTAATGGGAGTGGGTGGTGGTCCTCTCCTGATATTCCTCTGTCTCCTGGCAATATGGACACTTCGTCCTACACTGGATTGTTCAGCCATCCTACCTTATCGTACCCTATCATACATAATTATATATATATATTGTTACCACTACCTATATCATTGCCAATCTTACATATTACTAATACTCCACAGCCATTACTTGCAGGAATACAGTACTTTTACACATGCACGAACGCGTACATGAAGGAACCACGTGATATAGTCTAGTATAAGTATGAGTTTCTATTTAAACACTCACTTACCATTACAGACGACTTCATCTGTTCCAGACAATGAAGCCATAAAGCCATTCAAGCAGCTACAGTTGAACTGTTCCCTGTTATTCAAACAAATAGAATTTTGACCACAGTTGCATTGTATGGGAGATAATTTCATGCCTCCAGGGTAACCATAAGAATTAGATCTGCTGAATCCATACACTGAAACACCTAGAGCTGCTGAGCTGTTTTGATGGCGGATAGAATGTGCTCCAGTGGACACACTCGTTCTACTTATATGGCCACAAACCTCTCCACTTGAACAGACAACATTCCTCCAGCCAGTAACAATGGAATTGTCTAATAATATTTGTGCAGTTTGAAAAAACTCAGAAGAAACATACACCGTGACGTAGTTGGATACGATAAGAGGAAACACTTCAACCAAATAGTTATTTGTAAACTGCTCAATTGGAGGGATTATCATCATGAATGGGTCTCCTACACCATCACTACCCCTACCATACGCATACTGTGCGACCAGTACTGGAGAAGTGGATTCAATGCTACAGAAACTGTTAATAGGGATTTCAAATTCTCTGAAGCTCCCTCCACTCTGCAACTGGAATTCACTGACTGATACGTTAGTGTTACAGTTCACAGCTACACTTGCTGCTCGGGCACTAAGAATACGAATACGTTCACCAGAAAATCTTCCCTTGAGAGATGCTACGAGGAATTTTAAGCCCCATGTCACAGTCGGAGGCACTTGTTCAACCAGGTGGTCACAAGGCCTTATACCTTGAGGAACATAAGCACACTCAGATCCACTAAACACAGACAAAGGTTTGGAGCTAGTTATTCTTGTTCCTGTGAGATCATTATCGCTATCAATCAAATATGTTTCCGAACTATTGAGTGTTATTGTTAAAGAATCGAATTTGACAACAGTTTCATTTTCACAAGCCACCAGCAAAATTACACTAGGAAAGTTACTACTACCGGTGTCATAGGAGATTCCATAATATTCGTATTCATCAACTGCCATTTTAGAACATGGTAACGCTAAATAAGCATCTGTAGTACTTGAATAAAAAGATATCCCATACAAATTGATGTTTCCGTCAGCTTCAACAAGGATCCCCTTGTTCCTTTCATTAACAGATATTACCTCAAAACTGGGTGGAACGATTACCCTAGTTGAAGAGTTAGAAACGTTTCCACTGATATTAATTGGAGTGACTGTGAAATTAACAGCACTTGACTCTGGGTTTGTGATATACAAAGACAACTCGTTTTGTTCTGCAAATACATAATTTCTTGGGAAACCGATTACAAATTTCTTGCCAGCACTTGATGAGGTCTCATCTAGGATTAATGGACAATTCAAGGATTACATGCATAATAATTATAGACTACAAGAATTCAGTCCTACCTGCAATTTGAGTATCACAAGATGTTGCAAATGTGATTATGATTATTGCCAATGCCAAAGTAGATCCAGCAATTCTGTAGCTCATCATTTAATAGCAACTGGTTGATTAAACAGATATACAGTATAATATGATTTTCAGTGAGGCTAAACTTTACCAATGCTCACTAAGTCTAGGTTTAAATAATAGCCAGGCTAAATCTCTGAAATAATAACCCCCCCCCCCCATAGATCAATACTATATAAGCCCCCCATATGGTGGGTGCCTCTATTAATTGGATTTATGTTGCCCCCCCCGCGCCCCACCCCCCTGACCACCTATACTGCATGTAGGGGTTGGTAGATTATGCTAGCATAATTTTGAGGTACATTTTGGTGAGAATTATGCATGCTGGCATAATAGGCACATTTATAACAATTATGAGAATAATAGGCAGGTTTCACAGAAATACAGGTCAGTATGAGTCATAGTATAAACATTTTGGTTATCTTCTGACCTTGCAATTCGTGTTAATATATATAGAGTCACGGCAATTATTTATAGTTTGATGTTACTTGTGCAATAACATGGGGCCTATGTTGTGTTTTAGAGGGAATAATGTGGGAATAATAGGCAATTTGAAAAGAATAATAGGCTGTTTACTTGAGCATAAAAGAATAGCATAATAGGTAATAAATTATCTCGAGCATAATCTACCAACCCCTAACTACATATGTCTCTCCCGTCAGAAGGCTGGAGTTTAGAGAAATGTTTGCGCTAACTATAATTATTGGCATAGACCCCACAGTTTGTCATAGCTATACAAAAATCATTTGAGTCGATACTTGAGAGGATCACCTGCAATAATACGACAAAGCACGGCAGCAATAATTACTTCACAGAGAGATATTTGTTAAGCGCCAAGCTTTCAAAATCCTAAAAAATGTGACAATAATGCTGAAGTTAGAAGATGCTCTATGCTTTTACTGAAGATTCTGCAAACTCCATGCAGAAAGGTTAACCATCTTTTAGGTACTGTATGATCTCTTCAGCAGGGTAGACTAGCTAGCAGTGTTGCTGTATGCACATTAGGACGTGCACTGTCTTGCAGTCAGCTTGCTCTTCAGCTCCAACATGCAGTCTGAACATCCACTCTGAAAAGCATTTCATATCTGCATGTCGTTCCATATTCCGTTCCATATTCCATTTTCATCCATTCCACATTCCTTTTACCCACCTGGAGAGCTGTGTCATTAGCTATATAGGAATGCTTACATTGTAATCACGAGGTGATCTATGTATTATTTTCGATGGTTTGACATCTATATGGGATTGTACTTTTGACTCTCCACTAGGAAAACCAATTAAAGGATGCATTTACTAGTAGCCCTTGGAGAGTTGTCATAGTGCTATATAGTAGCCCTTGGAGAGTTGTCACAGTGTCGTTATCTATATTGAAACCAAATGTCATAATTTGATGTGATTAAATGTTTTGCTCTTTTTCTGTGTGCAGTGTTTGGGAATGTATATTTGTGACGGTGGCTGGGTTCGTGGTCATCTTCTTGGTGGGCAGTTACAATGAGCCGGCCTTCCCTCACGCCATTGTCGACATTGTACTCACCACTCTCATGATTCAGCAGTTCTTATCAGGAATAGTGTGAGCACTATAGTTGTATGTATGCTTGCCTTGTGAGATATGTAGCAATAGAAGTGAGTTGAATTCTGGCTCAGTGAAACATGTCAATTGTGGTCTCCCAATAAGCAGGTCACATGCACCCTCTATATAATACAACCATGCATGCATGCTCTATATACTCCAGTATGTGTTTATATATACCTGTGTGTAGCAGACCACCTCTTTATTACAGCCATTGTTTTAACCATAATAAAATGCACCTCGTACTTGTATTCCAATGCCATGCAGCTATTAAGCAACTGAAGGGAGATCAAGGATTGCAGATCCAGAGAAGCCAATTAAGGACCTCAAAGGTCACTTTGAGTCTCAGCATGCACTCACAGATATGCAGTTCACAATCTGAATATTGATCATTGTTATGTGAATTAAATGGCTATTGAACTTTCTGTTTACAACATGAGAATTATAGTTTACCTACATTTTAGGGAATGTTTTGCCACTTTTATCTGCATTAGGCCCTCATAAATTATGCTTTTTTTCCACCCATTATTCTATTCTTTAATTCTTGAAAAATGTGCCTATTATTCTCATAAAAAATCCTCTGATTTTTCCCAAAAAATGTGACATAACAAATTAAGATGTAGAAATAAACACAACACACAACTGACTCTAGACATAATTAATGTATCGTGTTATCTCGCTGAATTAAACTGATCCATAATTAGGTATTCCTAAAAGGGCAGCTGATTAAATATTCACCTTAATATAATTAATGATCCTTACCAAAAAGGGACATTGATGCCCAATTATTCTTTAGACACCTATTATGCTAAAATTATTCCGAGCATAATTTATCAGGGCCTAATCTGCATGCTACAATAATTATTGTGTTGGCTTTACACCTCCTTTTCCAAGGTGACTCTTCTTACCAATGCCCCCCTGATTGTGTAGGCTGTGTGGGTGGGTCTGGGGGGCACCTGGCTGTTGGTTGTGTTTCTTGTGCATGAGTACAGTCATGTGTCTACGGGTTGCAAGATAGCTCACAGAGGACAAACGCTAATTTTTATTGAATTGATGTTCCTAATACATGCAGTGTTGAGCACAGGTATATACAGTCCATCCATCCATGCGTAGTGACATGCATGGATGGACTCGGTATAGTTGTCATGGTATAGGTGTGGCCGTAGAGACAACAGCATAGAGCAATACCTTATAAAGAACACCATCATATAGGCTGCTTTTAGTCTCACCATTATCATCATTGATGGTCACCATTGTTATACTGTGTTTGTCAGATCCAATCGTCCCTAATTGATTACCAATATATTTGTACTGCATGAGAGTAATAGTCGCTATCAACACTGGACTTGTTTGGTACACATTGTCATTGGTAACTGGGATAGTCTCTCACCTGTGTGTGCAGAGAACACGATATTGGTGTTGTAGATGCAGAGTAAGATAAGAACTCCTCCACTTGCTGTCGTGAGTCATGACACCCATTGGGTAGAACTGCAGATATTAAAGTTGTATCACTCTAGTTATCTATAGACAACTGTATAGAAAATGCAATATAATTATACATGTACACATCTAATTACAAGTACTTGACCTGGAAGTTATATAGTGGTGCACCATGCAGTCATTCATAAAGTGCAGGAGTTCAGTTTATTACACACACAATACACACACTAATGAGTTGATCTTTACCTGTGTGCACTGGTACTATAGATGGTGAGTAAAAGCTCCTCCACTTGCTGTCATGACAGCTATACTGGCTAGAACTTTAGATATCACAGAATGCATTGTAGCTAATACTGAAAGGGATTACCATAGCAATACATGCAGCACTCCATAGCTATCAGTACATGTATATGTACACACCTATATAGACAATGCTTCCTAGAATGGACAGACTTAATTGTGCAATCAGATTTGAAAAGAGAGTGCATGGTAAGCAACAGTCAATAATTTCAATCCCACAAATCACGATTATTCCGCTACCCCCTCGTCCCATGAGCGAGGGTGACCCCGCCCACTCTACCCTAATCCCGCCCACCCCACCTATTCCACACCATCAGCCCTATGGATACGCCCTCTCTAACAGACCACCACCTGATGGACAGGGAACACTTGTATGCTCATGCTACTAGTAACAGAGCACCACCCTCAGAATCAAACTCTGAACAGTATAGATTTGCAATTTTCATTTCAAAATAACATTTTTTATATGACAAAAAGAACACACATACATTACTTGCAAAAAAGACTATGGTATAAGCAGTTAAGAGACTTTATATATGCACAGTTATTTTTGGGTTCTACAAAATTACAATTTTACTCTAGATCTTACGCTGCATTATTTGATACCACAACTGCTTTACCTATGATAAAGATTATTGCACATTATAATTATAATCAGTATAATTATAGCAAACATACCTTCACTGTTGTAGTTGTTGTTGTCAGGATCAATATTTTTGTAATCTGAAGGATATCAGGCATTATGAAATTGCTACACACGCACACACACACACACACACACACACACACACACACGCACACCCACACATACACATACACACACCCACCCACACACACACCCACATACACACACACACATACACGCACGCACACCCACACCCACACACACACACACATAGGGCTATTAAATGCACAGTATTGTGACAGATGAAATCATAATTATATACCTCGATTATGTTCATATTCACTTGATTGGATGCTGACCGCATCATTAGGAGCTTGTCCAACAGACATACCATATGCGGGATTTGCTGTGCATGTGATAATTATATAGTTAGTTGAAACAATACTCACTTTGGTCATCGGAATAAGAAAGTTTTCGTCTCTTATAAACCAACAGTATCACAAAAAAGACTAGTATGATCACTATGACTCCAATAACTCCAACCACAGATACAGCAATTACCACTTCGTTAACGACACCTCCTATATAATTATGAAGATATCTAATAGGCTGGCAATTGGAATAATGAACCTTCTGTAGATGGTGTGAGGAAGCTGATGGTGATATTTTCACTCACGCCAGGAGTTAAAGTGCAAGAGTAGGTCCCTGTATACGTAGATAGTGGGTTGGTGAAGACAAGGTTATTGCCAACTTGAGTGGCAGATGAGGGCAGAGTGAGTCGACCAACACGCACCCAGCGTAGAGTAAGGACATTACTGACACTGGAGGAACAGTTGAGTTGTGTTGTCTCACCAGCAAAGATTTGTCCGGTAGGACCGGAAACAGTGGGCGGTGAGGGTGCTGTGTGTGTGTGGGTGGAGGGGGAGCTGTGTGTATGGGTAGAGGGGGAGTTGTGTATGGGTGTGTGTGTGTTTAGAGGGGGAGATTAGACTCGTACGGTATACTGGTACAGAATCGGAGTTACAGGAGAGTGTTATGGTTCTAGTGTGCAGACCATATTAGAGGATGGATTATTATAGACACTACAGTGGGTATATCTGCAGAGGAGGATATGACATGAACACACACACAGTCATCATTATCTTACAGTTAACAATCAAAGTTTCAGAGTCTTCAAGAAAATGTTCATTATGATTGCTAGTCAGTCGACAAGTATATATTCCAGCTTGGTCTCTTTGTACGTTTGTTAGCTCTGGTGCTTGAAATGTAGAAAATGGTTCCCCGGCTGGATTGTACCACTGGAACTGGAATGTCCCTGGTCGGTTGGTGGTCGATACACAGCTGAGCCTTATATCTCCTCCCTCGAGGACTACCCCATTATTTGGGAAACTAACAATTGGTGCAAAAAAGCCTGAAATCAGGGCAAGAAATATACCGAATTCATGGATAGCTATAGCCACTTACCAGCCAGATAAATGGAATCAACGCCGCCGCCGCATTGAAGGGAGACAGGTATTCCCAGAAGAAAGAAAGCATCAGTATCATTGATTACCAAGGTACCATTCACTATAGTAACTCCATTCGTTCCGTCAGTAAGAACCATATCAGTTTGAGCAATCCACTGTACATCGGTTGCGAACTGTCCACCTACTATGCATCGTATGCAGGAGGTAGCCAGTGAAGCATTTATAGAAAGATCATCAATCAGATTGAAAGTTTCACTGCAAGTCTGGCCATGCATACGTACCTATAAGAAATATAATAGAATCTCATGCACATCAGTTATAATAATAATATTATTGTTGGCTACTCTGAAACTTACAAGGCATTAAGCAGAGGGAGAGCAGAGCTGTCAGAGCTACACCATCATCCATCTTCAAGGTGGATACAGAAAAGGGGGAGCTAATCACCAGAAAATGTTGCAAAAAAAAAGGTCCACTGTTTTTTTAGTGTAGCATTTTACTGGAGTTTGCAGGATCTTTGCTAATAAAAGCGTTGAGCACTGTGATTCCTTATATGGGAAATGCTCATCATAGTAAAACAGCTAGACCACAGTGTGTACACAAAATCCATATAAGGAACGCGTAATGCTTCTACTGAAGATTCTGCAAACTCCATGCAGAAAGGTTAACCACCTTTTAGGTACTGTATGATCTCTTCAGCAGGGTAGACTAGCTAGCAGTGTTGCTGTATGCACATTAGGACGTGCACTGTCTTGCAGTCAGCTTGCTCTTCAGCTCCAACATGCAGTCTGAACATCCACTCTGAAAACATTTCATATCTGCATGTCGTTCCATATTCCGTTCCATATTCCATTTTCATCCATTCCACATTCCTCTTTTACCCACCTGGAGAGCTGTGTCATTAGCTATATAAGAATACTTACATTGTAATAATCACGATGTAATTAAAGGATGCATTTAGTAGCCCCCACAAAGTTGTCACAGTGCTATATAGTAGCCCTTGGAGAGTTGTCACAGTGTCGTTATGATTATTCTATATTGAAGCAAAATGTCATAATTTGGATGTAATTAAATCTCTTTTTATGTGCAGTGTTTGAGAGTGCTTGTGACAGTGGCTGAGTTCATGGTTTACAATGAGCCGGCCTTCCCTCACGTCATTGTCCACATTGTATATACACTCTCATGATACTTAGCTGTGTGAATGATTTTTTCTGGTGCAGGTGTTTGAGAGCTCTCATAAGAAGCCGGGGGCTGCAGGATAGAAATATTGTGAGTATACTATACCTGTATGTATGATAGCCTTGTGAGATATGTAGCAATAGAAGTGAGTTGAATTCTGACTCAGTGAAACTTGTCAATTGTGGTCTCCCTATATGAGCAGGTCACATGCACCTATATAATACAACTATGCATGCATGTTCTATACTCCATATATGTTTGTATACATACCTGTGTGTAGCAGGCCACCTCTTCATTATAGCCATTGTTTCAACCATAATAAAATGCACCTCGTACTTGTATTCCAATACCATGCAACTATTGTTTCATCTCCCCCCCCACAGCCATCCCTGTGTGGACAAGGAGGACGGTAAAACCCCCCCTGAAGAAAAGACTGCCTATCACAAGTGTTGGGAACTTTATCATGCCATCTCAGGATTTCTCACCATAGTGATAGGACTAGGACAGGTGAGCATATTAATGTCTATAGCACTGTTATGATGACAGAGAGCTGCTATCTATAATATTTACGTGAATTGAAAGACTATTGAACTTTCTGCTTACGAATTTATAGAAGTAGTTTATTTACATTTTAGAGCATGCTTTGCAACGTTTATCTGCATGCTCCATTCTGCAGGTGACTCTGGGGGTCTTCCTAACCAATGCCCCCCTGAGTGTAGGCTGTGTGGGCAGGTCTGGGGGCACCTGGCTGATTGTTTTTCTTGTGTACTCATACAGTCATGTGTCTACGTCTGTTGCAAGACCTTATATATAAGGTGATATATTTTCACAGGTAGATTTGTTTGCAATTTCACTGTTTAGCTCTTGCTGGCATAAATTGCTAAAGTTAAGAAATTATTGTTATTTATAGCATTTCTAATTACTCGCTAGTGATTTTAATGAGATTCATTGCATTTTCCAATTATCTGCAAGTACAAATTTTATGATTTTACTCTCATTCGCAGAAATAGCAGAAATTAATACCTGCGAAAATATGTCTCTCACAGAGGACAAAAATTTATCAGGCTATCATAACTATGTATACAACCACTCAGCACACCTTTAGGATGGGTAAATTGACAGCTTATTTCATTTGCTGTATTGCATTAACCTGGTTGATTGAGTGTGTGATGTCATATGAACAGATCGTCTTTGATTTATGAGAAAACAACTCTCTGCTATTACATGCAATGACTGTACAAAAATACTAATAAACTTATCAGCATGCACTGATTGACTTGATTGACACGTATACAGTTACATTTGTGTTCTATGACATCACAATCTCACTCCGTAGGCTGCATTGCTGGATACCATAACTGCTTCACCTGTAATAGTGATTACCGGGAATAACTCACATTAATTGGCACAACAAACCTTCACCGCTGTTTTTGTCAGGATCAATAGTTTCGTAAACCACCTCATCTACACGTATATCTGAAGGTAGCCATAATCATGATGACCTACACACACACGCACACACACACGCACACGCACACACACACGCACACACACACACACACGCACACACACACACACACACACACACACACACACACACACACACACACAGTGTGATACGTAATGCAGACATGCATACACTAATAAATTAGACAGTGTGATATCATGCACCTCTTACCTCGTACATGTTCATATGTGTGCTCATCATTTGATTGGACGTTGCCTGCATCATTAGGAGCTTGTATAACAGACATACCATATGCTGGATTCCTCGCTGTGTGCATGTGACATGTAGTTAGTGAGAACACACACTACTTAGTGTAAACAATACGTACATGCACTTTCCTGTTTAGGCCCACCATGTTGTCTCCTCCTAATTCTAAGAAGATTTAGTAATTAGGTTTTGACAAACAAACAAAAACTTACATGCAAACAATACAGACTATTATGAGTATGATTGTCAGTAGAAGAACCACGGCAATGATCAGCCCTGCAACAATCTCTCCCACCATCGCTGTGAAAAACATTATTAACATGCAGAGTTTAAATACATAATAATTATGCTGGCACCTACGTTGATTCCCTGATTGTGTTGGTATAACCATGGCAACACTGACATTGCCCATTCCCTGTACTGTACCAGCTGACACTGTAAAGTAGTAATCAGAGTTTGGGTCGAGATTAATAATTATAGCAGAGCTGGCGTCTTCCCCAGATACTGTAATGGTACCAGCATTTGCAGCATTAGAGCCAACTCTCCAGTAGGTGATGGTGTAGTTAGTGATGAAGCCTCTAGCCTCTGAGCGAGTGAGTGGTCTCCATGACACCCACACAGCTGTTCCATTCAGTCGAGTGGAACCAATATCTCGAGGATAGAACAGAGGAACTGTGCGTGTACAAAATTATAAGATTTAAACTGTTGCAAGGAAAACCTTACTTCCTTCAGCAGTGAATTGTACAACACTGGCAAAAAATTCTCCAATACCGACTCCATTGATGGCAGCCACTGATACCACATATGGAGTATAGGGGACTGTAGGTAGAGGGAGGTGATGCACTATAGAGGTTATTGAATATTTGATTACCTAATTCATGTATAGAGAACGAGGTAGCTAAAGTGTTGTAGTGCTTTGTATCTGCTGAACTGCTTTCTTCCTTGTTGACAGCGATTGTGTATGCTAGTAACACTCCATTAACCTCGGCAGGCTCAATCCAGTTGACAGTGAAGGTAGTTTCATTTACTCTTAAGACTCTCAGACTACCAACTGGGCCAGACTCTGAAGGAACGGTAATCAGATAACATTATTAGCTACATGCATGAGACTGCATGCATTGTATGTACTCACTGGCCTCAGCTGTAGTGAACTCCATACTGACTGTTCTTAGTCCCTCACCAACTGAAGTACTGGCTGATACTTGCACTGATATAGTTTGATAGGGGCTCAGGGGAGATATTGTGAACTGTTCGGATGTAGTATTAAAGGTCGTGGTGGTTCCATTGAGGTAGTCCACATACAGTGTGTAGATGATGATGACTCCATTAGGTTCAGCTGGTGGATCCCAGGAGAGGGTGAGGGTGGTTGCCGTGGAAGTGGCTGTTGGAACAGTTAGAATTCCAGGAGCTATATACAAAGAACGAATTTAAAATCAATACATAGATTCAATTTACTTTCTTGTCTTGTTCTTACATCAATTGAAACCTCTTCCCCAATGTTGTCTTCCTCATAAATAGCACTGACAGAGAACTGGTATTGTTGGTAAGGAAAAAGGTTGTTGATGACAATGAAGGTAGAATTTGTAGTATGCAACATTGGTGTAAAACCACCGGTCCCAGTCACTTGTACACTGTACTCAATTAGTGTTACAGTAATCGAGGTAGTATCTGGACGGTCCCACATCAAGCTCACGTTTCTGGATTCTGTTGCAGAATTTCTAAGGTTAGTTGGACCAGGCAGCACTACAAAGGTACACAGAAATGAAATTTAAAATTCACATAATATTTTTGCTTACCATCATCATTGTCGATTATTACTATAGCAACAGCTCCACCTCTAAACCTAACTCGGTTGTTGGGGGAAGTTACTGTAATTCGAAACGATTCATCAGGATCAGCGGTGACGTCATCAACTACTGCCACTGAGATACATTTGGACTCTCCAATAGTAGAAAACTGCCTCACTTGCATTAGAGAAATAGTAGTGAAATCAACTTGCGGAGCTGTGTGAGAAATAAATTTGAAAAACATCTCTGAACTATTACACCATGCACACTAACTTGCTGGTCTATTGATATTGCCTGTGTCAATAGTGAACAGCACTTCAAGTGTTCCAGTTGCCAGTCCTCCAGATGGACCCTCCAACACAACACAGATCTCTCCAGTCTCCTCTGTAGCTTCGGCAAAGGTGTAAGACAATTGTGATAGAGCCAACACAGGATCTAGATATATAAGATTAAGCACAAGGGATTATAATTAGCAACTGTGTGACATCACCATTATTATGAACGACAATAAATCATATACACACATGACACGTCATACCATCATCATCATTGACTGTCACTGTGGTTTGACCTATCCCTCCAACAGTCACTCTTGAGTTAGGGCTTGAAATGTTCAACAAAAAAGTGACTGGTATTGGAGACGTCCCGTATATATCATCATCTGCCACTGTCAATTGTATACACGCTCGAGTGTTTGCGTTTGAGTTAGCCGAGAAGGTTGCAGTGTCCGATCCTACGTAATTAGAGCAATCACACAAAGACAACAATAGTTTACACACCTCCACTCCAAGTAAACACAACAGTGATGGGTACACTTGTTCCACTAGATGGACTGACTAGATTAGCACACACATCAACCACACCACCCTCAGTAGTTGTCATGGCATCAGTGGCCATGGAGACAACAGCATCTTTAGAAATACCTTATAAGGAACACTATTATAGGCTGCTCTTTAGTCTCACCATCATCATCGTTGATAGTCACCGTTGCAACTGTGTTGGTCAGATCCAATCTTCCTTGACCATTCATTTTACTGAGAGTAACAGTCTCCATCAACACTGGACTAGTTTGGTACACATTGTCATTGGTAACTGTCATATTTAAGCAGTGGGTATCCCTCACAGGAGAGTTGGAGGGGAAGGTGAAGTTATCTAAGAAAAAAGTATGAAAGAGAAAAAATTTAATCAAAAATGTCTGAAGAGGGAACATCATGTGAGATCTCAAGATCAACTCACTATTATTGAGTGTTATAAATATCTCCTTCTCTGCCCCTCCCGCTGGAGAGTCTAGTCTAGCACACACTGAGACATCACCATCTCCTTCATTCTGCACTATAGTTTGGTTCACTAGCGATATTACAGCTCCTGTAGAGGCAGAAACAATAGATAAAAAATCTGTGATTTCTAACTTACTTTGCCTATCAGTAATGCGAATGATTATGTTTGTCCCAAGTCTGACCCTCGGATTAGCACTGGCATCAACTGACAGGTTCACACTAAACACTTCGTTGTGCTCATAAATTAAGTCCAGTCTTGTTTGAATAATGATCCCACAAACTTGCGATACAGTAAATGTTACATCCACTGTCAAATGTTCATAATCGCTGTTCGAAGCTGTAAACAATGTACGTTACGGATTTATCATAAAACTTTAATTTACTTACTTGCTGCTTTTATATCATCCAGTTCGCTAGTAGCAACATGTACCACAACCTCTCTCTCACTAATGGTTGCACCACTGATTGCAACACACACCTGAACAGATTGCCCTTCTGTCACAAGAATGTCACCTTCTGAACTTGTTACTCCTGAAGTTGTGATTTCAGCCATCACCTCTATAAAGTAAACAGTATCAACTATTGTAATGAAGATAAACATATTCTTGTTATGATTAACTCATTCACAGTATATACAGTCTCGCAATGCACTCATTAAAATAACATGTAGTATAACTATATATTAACCCTACCATCATCATCCACAATGATCACTGTGGTTTGGCTCCTCCCTTCAATGACAGTGACTCCAGTAGTTGGACTTACCACACTCAGTGACACAGTGAACATCTCATTTCCCTCAAAAATATTGTCTTCACTTGTTGTAATGTCAATGCACTTGAAGTCTGTTGTATCAGTAGCAGTGAATACTCTTGTCACTGATGCTGATACAAAGTCTGTATCTGAAGCTTTAATACAGATTAAAGAGCATAATAACATTGCAGCCAATAACAACTGATTATTGTGTTTCTCTCACCTGTTTCCTCACTACTGGTTGCTAGTCTGACTTCAACATTTCTCCCTAACTGTCCAGTCAGCGAAGCACAAACCATTACAGTCTCTCCTTCCGTAACTTGCTCCTGAGTTTCCATCATTTGGATGGTAACACCTGTATTAGAAATAGAAGGTATAATTATACAGATTGTATACAATCGTAATGCACAAATAACTACTCACCACCATTGGCAGAAATAGTCACAGTAGTGGAGCTCCTTCCAGATATGGTGACCCCACTAGGGAGACTGTCCGGGTTTAGTGTCACTGTGAATGTCTCATCATCTTCAAAGATGTCATCACTTGTGGCCATTACAACCGAACACTCCTGATTTGTGCTTGATGGAGTGAACATCAGCTCGCCTGATGCTAAGCTAAAATCACTTAAAGAAGCTGTATACAAAGAATTGTCATAATAAGTTTAAAGTAATAATTAATATTTACCAGTTCCGACGGTGCTGGTCAGACTCACAACTACACTTCTCCCCAACTGTCCAGTCAAGGTTACACAAACCATTACCATCTCTCCTTCAGTGACAAACCACTGGTCATGAGTCATTGCAACTGTGACATCTGCACAAGAATTATCATGATTCAACCAACAATGCAAGTAATTATATCTCACTGTCATTATCTATTACAGTGACAGTACTTTGCTGCCCCACAGACACTCCAGCAGTCATCGGTACAATTGTCAGCGTGAAACTCTCAGAATTCTCAAATATAGGATCATCTAGGGCAGCAACATTCCAGCAAACTTGGGTTGTGATGTTGGTGAATGTCAGTGTGCTTGTTGGTTCAACAGTGAGATCTATGGCCAGGGAAACAGTAGCAAAATAACAATACATACTAGCTAAATGCACACCTTGAGAGAATCCCTCACTGCTCATCAGTTCTACCATCACCATAGCCTCTCCAATCAGTGCAGGGGTGACTGCCACACACACTGGCACAGCCTCTCCTCCCTCAGTTACAGTGAAAGAGGTCTCAGTGAAGCTCACTGTTAGTTCTGCATCACCAGTAGCAGTGCACAAATTGATTTCTGACCATGCAAGTACTAATAGCACTAATAACTTCATTTTTGTCTGCTTTCTGCGTAAACTGAGTTTTGTGCATGTGTGTGTTTATTGAAACGTTTGTGCATTTACAGGATGTGTAGTTAACAATCTTTACCAAAATTAATTATTCCAAACACGGCCTCGATTGAAAGCCGCTTATTAAGCGGCTTAAGTTCTAAAGATATTCACCAGGTAATAGATTACGTTGTCAGGGAAGAAAAGGACGGTGTTTGACACACAGCATTCGTTAAAATTCGTGTACAGCATCATGCACATGCATGCATAATAATACTAGTCTTATATAGGACCATGTAAACAGGTGAGTCACGGATGGTTTTACAACACATGTAAAACAATCACGTGAACCACTTCCGTTGCCAATCGTTCTTTTCCTATATTTTTGATCGAACCATCAGATAGACTTTTCAGTGACACCAGTCCATTGATTATGCTCCTCCACTATAAATATATTGTCTTGTTTCGTAACACAAAGCAAACTAACACTCTAATACTTCAGTTTTGGTGAATTGAAGCAAAACATGCCAAGGGGCATTAGCACAGCGCACCTCGCAACATTTCAACTGACACTGGAATCACTTTCTAGTTTTTTACATATCCTCTTGGAACTAGGACCACTCATATAGTATACTGACAACGTAGCACCGGGATTACCGATTATAAACACATGCACACTATATTAGGTATTGACTGTAATTATGCCCACAACAAGAGTTTGTTGCTTTGTGAGGTGAAATTTTGCATTTAAAAAGAACATGACTCTCTGCTATTGCAAACTTTCTAAAAAAAATACACTAATAGACTTGATTGACACGTATATACAGTAACATTTGTGTTCTATGACATCACAATTTCACTCCGTAGGCTGCATTGCTGGATACCATAACTGCTTCACCTGTAATAGTGATTACTGGGAATAACACTAAATTAATCACATTAATTGGCACAACAAACCTTCACCGCTGTTTTTGTCAGCATCGATAGTTTCGTAAACCACCTCATCTACACGTATATCTGAGGGTAGCCATAATAATCATAATGATCTATAAACACACATACACACACCCACCCACCCACACACACACACACAGTGTGATACGTAATGCAAACGTGCATGCACTAATAATTAGACAGTGGTATCAAGCACCTCTTACCTCCAATATGTTCATATGTGTGCTCATCATTTGATTGGACGTTGACTGCATCATTAGGAGCTTGTATAACAGACATACCATATGCTGGATTCCTCGCTGTGTGCATGTGATACATGTAGTTAGTGAGAACACACACTACTTAGTGTAAACAATACTTACATGCACTTTCCTGTTTAGGCCCACCATGTTGTCTCCTCCTAATTCTGAGAAGATTTAGACAAACAAACAACTACATGTTTACTTACATGCAAACAATGCCGACTATTATCAGTATGATTGTCAGTAGAACCACGGAAACAATTAGTCCTGCAACAATCCCTCCCACTATCGCTGTGAAAACATTATCAACGGAGTTTAAATACATAATATGCTGGTACATACGTTGCCCTGATGACTGTGTGAGTATAACCATGGCAAAACTGACATTGCCCACTCCCTGTACTGTACCAGCTGACACTGTAAAGTAGTAATCAGAGTTTGGGTCGAGATTAATAATTATAGCAGAGCTGGCGTCTTCCCCAGATACAGTAATGGTACTAGCATTCGCAGCATTAGAGCCAACTCTCCAGTAGGTGATGGTGTAGTTAGTGATGAAGCCTCTAGCCTCTGAGCGACTGAGTGGTCTCCATGACACCCGCACAGCTGTTCCATTCAGTCGAGTGGAACCAATATCTCGAGGATGGAATATGGGAACTGTGTGTGTACAAAATTTATGATTAGGATTTAAATTGTTGCTGCTTAAACTTACTTCCTTCAGCAGTGAATTCTACAACACTGACAGGCTCTCCAGCACCAGCGCCATTGATGGCAGCCACTGATACCACATAGGGAGTATAGGGGACTGTAGGTGGAAGGGGGGTAATGCAATTCTCGATGATACCATTTACTGGTACCTAATTACCTAATTGACTGATAGAGAACGAGGTAGCTGAAGTGTTGTACTCGGTAACTGCTGAGCTGCTTCCTTCCTCTTTAGTTGTGATGGTGTATGTTTGTAGCATGCCATTAACTTTAACAGGCTCAATCCAGTTGACAGTGAGGGTAGTTTTATTCACTCTTAAGACTCTCAGACTACCAACTGGGCCAGATTCTGAAGGGATTTATCACATGACAATACATGTAACATGAGACTGCATGCATTGTATGAACTCACTGGCCTCAGCTGTAGTGAACCTAGAAGGGTTTGATGGTGGTCCTTCACCAACAGAAGTACTGGCTGATACTTGCACTGATACAGTTTGATAAGGGCTCAGGATATATATGGAGAATGTTAACCGTTCTGGTGACGTTGTCGATTTTGTGATGGTTCCATTGCGGTAGTCCACATACAGAGTGTAGGTGATGATGACTCCATTAGGTTCAGCTGGTGGATCCCAGGAGAGGGTGAGGGTGGTTGCCATGGAAATGGCTGTTGGAGCAGTTAGTATTCCAGGAGCTATATACAAAGGACAAAAGGATGCGCAAGTACCAGACGATCAATAATTATGTTTAATTTACCTTCTTGTCCTGTTCTTACAACAATTGAATCTCCTTCACCAATGTTGTTTAACTGATAAATAGCACTGACAAAGAACTGGTATTGTTGATAAGGAAAAAGGTTGTTGATGACAATGAAGGGGGAATTCGAATTTGTAGTAAGCGACATTGATGTAAAACCATTGGTCCCTGTCACTTGTACACTATACTCAATTAGTGCTACAGTAATCGAGGTAGTATCTGGACGGTCCCACATCAAGCTCACTCTTCTGGATTCTGTTGTAGAAGTTCTGAGGTTAGTTGCACCCGGCAGTACTACAAGGATACAAAGAAATGAATTAAAATTCACATAATATTTTTCCTTACCATCATCATTGTCTATTATTACTATAGCAACCGCACCACCTCTAAACGTAACTCGATTGTTGGGGGAGGTTACTGTAACCAGAAACGATTCACCAGGATCAGCAGTGTCATCATCAACTATTGTCACTGAGATACATCTGGACTCTCCAATAGTTGAAAACTGCCTCGTTTGCACTAGAGAACTAGTAGTGAAATCAGCATTTAGAGCTGTGTGGGACAGAAACTTGAAAAACAGCTTTGAGCTATTGCACCATGCACACTAACTTGCTGGTCTATTATTATTGCTTGTGTCAATGGTGAACAACACTTCAAGTGTTCCAGTTGCCAGTCCTCCAGATGGACCCTCCAACACAACACAGATCTCTCCAGTCTCCTCCGTAACTTCAGCAAAGGTGTAAGAGATTTGTGATAGAGCCAACACAGGATCTAGATATAAGATTAAGCACAAGGGATTATAATTAGCAACTGCATAACCTCACTATTAATGAATGATAGCAACTCATACACACACATGACACTCATACCATCATCATCTCTGACTGTTATTGTAGTTTGGCTAATCCCTCCAACAGTCACTCTTGAGTTAGGGCTTGAAATGCTCAACACAACAGTGTACACTGGTATTGGAGACGTCCCGTATATATCATCATCTGCCACTGTCAGTTGTATACACGCCTGAGTGTTTGTGTTAGCCGAGAAGGTTGCAGTGCTTGATCCTACGTGATTAGAGCAATCACACAAAGACAACAGTGTAGTTTACACACCTCCACTCCAAGTAAACACAATAGTGATGGGTACACTTGTTCCACCAGATGGACTGACCAGATTAGTACACACATCAACCACACCACCCTCGGTAGTTGTCATGGTAGCAGTGGCCATGGAGACAACAGTATCTATAGCAATAATATGATGCAACCCCTTCAACTAGTAAATCAAGCCAAGTATTATTTTGTGATAACGTTTTGACTTACCTTCATCATCCCTTACTGTGATAGTTGCAGCACTTGGATCTGTCAGCAAAATATCTGACGAAGTTGGGTTCATAAGAGCAAGATTCAGTGTAAATATCTGACTATCAACTTCATAAATGTCATCATCCGTAGCAGTAACCACCCAGCAATCAATAGTAGTAGTGTCAGTCAGATGCAATGTGTTTGTAGGAACACCAAGTCCTCCTATTATTATACATTCATAATCAAATTAAAAGAGTGACTGCTTACCTGCTGGAGTGACTGATAGTCCCACCTCTACACTATCTCCAGGGTCCAGTATTGCCATCACACAGACTGACAAACTGCCTCCCTCCATTACTATCTGAGATTCACTGCCACTGCTAAAGCTGAGTGTTCCAGCTGCACTGCACTGACTGAGAGTGCATAGCAACACCACAATCACTCTCTGAGTTACGAGTGCCATAACACACACAACGTGTAATAAGTAGATCTAAGTAATGGAAACAGTAGATGTGATCTATGCAGTTAAATCAACGGATGGGCTGCTAGTTTGAGAACAACATTTTCATTCCAGTACAGAAAGTAAAACAATAATGCTGTGACTATAAATACAACACAGCACATTGTTTGCATGCCTGTAAGGCTGTTATCATTCAGGACATATTTGTCCATCATGCAGGATGTCATAGCATCCACAGGAGCAGATGGTAAAGGTCACAATAACAATTACAAACAAGTACTACATAAAATAAAATAATATTATTATACTATAAGTCGTGTATGGTTGTGATAGTATAAGTAAGACACGTACAGTTACATGTGTGTTCTATGACATCACAATCTCACTCCGTAGGCTGCATTGCTGGATACCATAACTGCTTCACCTGTAATAGTGATTACTGGGAATAACACTAAATTAATCACATTAATTGCCACACAGACCTTCTCCGCTGTTTTTGTCAGGATCAATAGTTTCGTAAACCACCTCATCTACACGTATATCTGAAGGTAGCCATAATTATGTGATGACCTACACACACACACACACACACACACACACACACACACACACACACACACACACACACACACACACACACACACACACACACACACACACACACACACACACACACACACACACACACACACACACACACACACACACACACACACACACACACACACACACACACACACACACACACACACACACACACACACACACACACACACACACACACACACACACACACACACACACACACACACACACACACACACACACACACACACACACACACACACACACACACACACACACACACACACACACACACACACACACACACACACACACACACACACACACACACACACACACACACACACACACACACACACACACACACACACACACACACACACACACACACACACACACACACACACACACACACACACACACACACACACACACACACACACACACACACACACTAACATCTAATTATTTTGACTAATGGCAAATCCAACCAAGGTTAGATCTTATACATGTAGCTACAAGCCACAAAACGCCTAAAGTAAGATGATACACCCAGATATGGGAATCACATGAGCCTAAACATAATCGTCATGGTACTACAAAACTGGTACAAAAACTGAGAACAAAGAGACAGAAATAAAAGAGCTGACAATAATGGAAAAGAAAGAGACTGACATTGTCACGTGGGTTCCATTTTGCTTAACTTAATTACTTATGTACACAATAACTATAAGGTAGCAAATTTGAAGTACTTCCTAAACAAAAAAATTTAGCTTGCTTTTTCAACTGCATGTTTTGTGGTGTTTAACCATAGAGTCTATGGTTTGACAGTCACACCCGGACTCCGCATGTATGGGAGTGGTCCCGCCTTTCCTCGAGCTATCCACAAGTCAGGAAATTAAAGGGACCGAAACTTGTGGACTGGCAATGACGGGTCTGGTGCTCCTCTGAAGACCGGAAAAAATTATATAAATTGTCAATTGAATGTCTTTCATAAAAATAAATGTGCATCCCGTTTGAGTCAAAATGGTACGCTTCAGCGGGCGCGGTTCCATCCAACCCAGTTAGCTATAATACGAATATTTCTTCTCAGCATCAAAAAGACACAGCATAAGTTAAAATAATGTTGTTAGACTGCATACATTTACAAATAACATATGATATATATGTATATATTCTATGAACTGAAAATCAGCATCTTCCTGTTTGAGAAATTTGAATTTTTAAATTATATGAGTCAGCAAGGTCTCAGTGGACAGATATACACCCAACTTTTATCATTTTTTATTTCAATCTCTCAAACACACACACACACACACACACACACACACACACACACACACACACACACACACACACACACACACACACACACACACACACATGTATATGCACTAATAATTAGAGAGTAATATCAATTAAGGGCGTATAGTATCATGCATCTTACCTTGAATATGTTCATATGTGTGCTCATCATTTGATTGGACGTTGACTGCATCATTAGGAGCTTGTCTAACAGACATACCATATGCTGGATTCCTCGCTGTGTGCATGTGACATGTAGTTAGTAAGAACACACACTACTTAGTGTAAACAATACTTACATGCACTTTCCTGTTTAGGCCCACCATGTTGTCTCCTCCTAATTCTGAGAAGATTTAGTAATTAGGTTTTGCAAACAAACAAACACTTACATGCAAGCAATGCATACTATTATTAGTATGATTGTCAGTAGAACCACGGCAACGATCAGTCCTGCAACAATCCCTCCCACCATCGCTGTGAAATAACATTATTAACAGAGTTTAAATACATAATATGCTTGCACATACATTGCCCTGATGACTGTATGGGTATAACCATGGCAACACTGACATTGCCCACTCCCAGTACTGTACCAGCTGACACTGTAAAGTAGTAATCAGAGTTTGGGTCGAGATTAATAATTATAGCAGAGCTGGCGTCTTCCCCAGATACAGTAATGGTACTAGCATTCGCAGCATTAGAGCCAACTCTCCAGTAGGCGATGGTGTAGTTAGTGATGAAGCCTCTAGCCTCTGAGCGACTGAGTGGTCTCCATGACACCCACACAGCTGTTCCATTCAGTCGAGTGGAACCAATATCTCGAGGATAGAACAGAGGAACTGTGCGTGTACAAAATTATAAGATTTGAACTGTTGCAAGGAAAACCTTACTTCCTTCAGCAGTGAATTGTACAACACTGGCAAAAAATTTTCCAATACCGACTCCATTGATGGCAGCCAGTGATACCACATATGGAGTATAGGGAACTGTAGGTAGAGGGGAGTGATGCACTATAGAGGTTATTGAATATTTGATTACCTAATTCATGTATAGAGAACGAGGTAGCTAAAGTGTTGTAGTGCTTTGTATCTGCTGAACTGCTTTCTTCCTCGTTGACAGTGATTGTGTATGTTAGTAACACTCCATTAACCTCGGCAGGCTCAATCCAGTTGATAGTGAAGGTAGTTTCATTCACTCTTAAGACTCTCAGACTACCAACTGGGCCAGACTCTGAAGGAACGGTAATCAGATAACATTAAGTATATACTAGCTACATGCATGCATGAGACTGCATGCATTGTATGTACTCACTGGCTTCAGCTGTAGTGAACTCCATACTGAGTCTTCTTAGTCCCTCACCAACTGAAGTACTGGCTGATACTTGCACTGATATAGTTTGATAGGGGCTCAGGGGAGATATTGTGAACTGTTCGGATGTAGTATTAAAGGTCGAGGTGGTTCCATTGAGGTAGTCCACATACAGTGTGTAGGTGATGATGACTCCATTAGGTTCAGCTGGTGGATCCCAGGAGAGGGTGAGGGTGGTTGCCGTGGAAGTGGCTGTTGGAACAGTTAGAATTCCAGGAGCTACAAAAAGAAGGATTTATTACAATCAATAATTATGTGTTGACTTACCCTCTTGTCTTGTTTTTACAACAATTGAAACTTTTTTGCCAATGTTGTCTAACTGATAAGTAGCACTGACAGAGAACTGGTATTGTTGATAGGGAAAAAGGTTGTTGATGATAATGGAGGGGGAATTCGAATTTGTGTAAGCGACATTGATGTAAAACCACCAGTCCCTGTTACTTGTACACTGTACTCAACTAGTGTTACAGTAATCGAGGTAGTGTTTGGACGGTTCCACATCAAGCTCACACTTCTGGATTCTGTTGTAGAATTTCTGAGGTTAGTTGGACCCGGCAGTACTACAAGGATGCAAAGAAATGATATTATAAATTCATATAATATTTTTGCTTACCATCATCATTGTCGATTATTACTATAGCAACAGCTCCACCTCTAAACGTAACTCGATTGTTAGGAGAGGTTACTGTAACCCGAAATGATTCACTAGGATCAGCAATGACGTCATCAACTAGCTATTGTCACTGAGATACATCTAGACTCTCTCACACCCATGCTGCCAAGAGTCGAAAACTGCCTCGTTTGCATGAGAGAACTAGTAGTAAAATCAGCATTTTCAGCTGTGTGGGAAAAAACTTGAAAAACAGCTTTGAACTATTGCACCATGCACACTAACTTGCTGGTCTATTGATATTCACTATGTCAATAGTGAACAGCACTTCAAGTGTTCCAGTTGCCAGTCCTCCAGATGGACCCTCCAACACAACACAGATCTCTCCAGTCTCCTCCGTAGCTTCAGCAAAGGTGTAAGACAATTGTGATAGAGCCAACACAGGATCTAGATATATAAGATTAAGCACAAGGGATTATAATTAGCAACTGTGTGACATCACCATTATTATGAACGACAATAAATCATATACACACATGACACGTCATACCATCATCATCATTGACTGTCACTGTGGTTTGACCTATCCCTCCAACAGTCACTCTTGAGTTAGGGCTTGAAATGCTCAACAAAAAAGTGACTGGTATTGGAGACGTCCCGTATATATCATCATCTGCCACTGTCAATTGTATACACGCTCGAGTGTTTGCGTTTGAGTTAGCCGAGAAGTTTGCAGTGCTTGGTCCTACGTGATTAGAGCAATCACACAAAGACAACAGTATAGTTTACACACCTCCACTCCAAGCAAACACAACAGTGATGGGTACACTTGTTCCACCAGATGGACTGACCAGATTAGCACACACCTCAACCACACCACCCTCGGTAGTTGTCATGGTAGGAGTGTCCATGGAGACAACAGCATCTTTAGAAATACCTTATAAGAAACACCATTATAGGCTGCTCTTTAGTCTCACCATCATCATCGTTGATAGTCACCGTTGCAACTGTGTTTGTCAGATCCAATCTTCCTTGATTAATCCTTTTACTGAGAGTAACAGTCTCCATCAACACTGGACTAGTTTGGTACACATTGTCATTGGTAACTGTCATATTTAAGCACTGGGTATCCCTCACAGGAGAGTTGGAGGGGAAGGTGAAGTTAGCTAAGAAAAAAGTATGAAAGAGAAAAAAATTAATGTCTAACTTGAAGAGGGAACATCATGTGAGATCTCAAGATCAACTCACTATTATTGAGTGTTATAAATATCTCCTTCTCTGCCCCTCCCACTGGAGAGTCTAGTCTAGCACAAACTGACACATCACCATCTCCTTCATTCTGCACTATAGTTTGGTTCACTAGCGATATTACAGCTCCTGTAGAAGCAGGAACAATAGATAAAAAATCTGTGATTTCTAACTTACTTTGCCTATCAGTAATGCGAATGATTATGTTTGTCCCAAGTCTGACCCTCGGATTAGCACTGGCATCAACTGACAGGTTCACACTAAACACTTCGTTGTGCTCATAAATTAAGTCTGGTTTTGTTTGAATAATGATCCTACAAACTTGTGACACAGTAAATGTTACATCCACTGTCAAATGTTCATAATCGCTGTTCGAAGCTGTAAACAATGAACGTTACGGATTTATCATAAAACTTTAATTTACTTACTTGCTGCTTTTATATCATCCAGTTCGCTAGTAGCAACTCGTACCACCGCCTCTCTATCACTAATGGTTGCACCACTGATTGCAACACACACCTGAACAGATTGCCCTTCTGTCACAAGAATGTCACCTTCTGAATTTGTTACTCCTGAAGTTGTGATTTCAGCCATCACCTCTATAAAGTAAACAGTATCAACTATTGTAATGAAGATAAACATATTCTTGTTGTGACTATCTCATTCACAGTATATACAGTCTCGCAATGCACTCATTAAAATAACATGTAGTATAACTATAAATTAACCCTACCATCATCATCCACAATGATCACTGTGGTTTGGCTCCTCCCTTCAATGACAGTGACTCCAGTAGTTGGACTGACCACACTCAGTGACACAGTGAACATCTCATTTGCCTCAAAAATATTGTCTTCACTTGTTGTAATGTCAATGCACTTGAAGTCTGTTGTATCAGTAGCAGTGAATGTTCTTGTCACTGATGCTGATACAAAGTCTGTATCTGAAGCTTTAATACAGATTAAAGAGCGTAATAACATTGTACCCAATAACAACTGATTATTGTGTTTCTCTCACCTGTTTCCTCACTGCTGGTTGCTAGTCTGACTTCAACATTTCTCCCTAACTGTGCAGTCAGCGAAGCACAAACCATTACAGTCTCTCCTTCCATAACTTGCTCCTGAGTTTCCATCATTTGGATGGTAACACCTGTATTAGAAATAGAAGGTATAATTATACAGAGATTGTATACACAATCGTAATGCACAAATAACTACTCACCACCATTGGCAGAAATAGTCACAGTAGTGGAGCTCCTTCCAGATATGATGACCCCACTAGGGAGACTGTTCGGGTTTAGTGTCACTGTGAATGTCTCATCATCTTCAAAGATGTCATCACTTGTAGCCGTTACAACCGAACACTCCTGATTTGTATTTGATGTAGTGAACATCAGCTTGCCTGATGCTAAGCTAAAATCACTTAAAGAAGCTGTATACAAAGAATCGTCATAATAAGTTTAAAGTAATAATTAATATTTACCAGTTCCGACGGTGCTGGTCAGACTCACAACTACACTTCTCCCCAACTGTCCAGTCAAGGTTACACAAACCATTACCATCTCTCCTTCAGTGACAAACCACTGGTCATGAGTCATTGCAACTGTGACATCTGCACAAGAATTATCATGATTCAACCAACAATGCAAGTAATTAAATCTCACTGTCATTATCCATTACAGTGACAGTACTTTGCTGCCCCACAGACACTCCAGCAGTCATCGGTACAATTGTCAGCGTGAAACTCTCAGAATTCTCAAATATAGGATCATCTAGGGCAGCAACATTCCAGCAAACTTGGGTTGTGATGTTGGTGAATGTCAGTGTGCTTGTTGGATCAACAGTGAGATCTATGGCCAGGGAAACAGTATAGCAACATAACAATACATACTAGCTAAATGCACACCTTGAGAGAATCCCTCACTGCTCATCAGTTCTACCATCACCATAGCCTCTGCAACCAGTGCAGGGGTGACTGCCACACACACTGGCACAGCCTCTCCTCCCTCAGTTACAGTGAAAGAGGTCTCAGTGAAGCTCACTGTTAGTTCTGCATCACCAGTAGCAGTGCACAAATTGATCTCTGACCATGCAAGTACTAATAGCACTAATAACTTCATTTTTGTCTGATTTCTGTGTAAACTGAGTTTTGTGCATGTGTGTGTGTTATTGAAACGTTTGTGCATTTACAGGATGTGTAGTTAACAATCTTTACCAAAATTAATTATTCCAAACATGGCCTCGATTGAAAGCCGGTTATTAAACGGCTTAAGTTCTAAAGATATTCACTTTTATTTGTGCATTACGATTGTATACAATCTGTATAATTATACCTTCTGCTATTGCAGACTTTCTAAAAAAAATACACTAATACACTTGATTGACACATATATACAGTTACATTAGTGTTCTATGACATCACAATCTCACTCCATAGGCTGCATTGCTGGATACCATAAAACTGCTTCACCTGTAATAGTGATTACTGGGAATAACACGCAATTAATCACATTATTGACACACAAACCTTCACCGCTGTTTTTGTCAGGATCAATAGTTTCGTAAACCACCTCGTCTACACGTATATCTGAAGGTAGCCGTAATAATAATGACCCATACACACACACACAGTGTGATACGAAATGCAGACATGTATGCACTAATAATTAGAGAGTAATATCAAGGGCGTATAATATAGTATCATGTACCTTACCTCGAATATGTTCATATGTGTGCTCATCATTTGATTGGACGTTGACTGCATCATTAGGAGCTTGTCTAACAGACATACCATATGCTGGATTCCTCACTGTGTGCATGTGACACATGTAGTTAGTAAGAACACACACTACTTAGTGTAAACAATACTTACATGCACTTTCCTGTTTAGGCCCACCATGTTGTCTCCTCCTAATTCTAAGAAGATTTAGTAATTAGATTTTCAAATAAATGATGGAAACTTACATGCAAGCAATGCAGACTATTATCGTCAGTAGAACCACGGCAACAATCAGTCCTACAACAGCCCCAGCAATCACTCCCACTATAAATATTAAACAGAGCTATAGGAATTATACGCTCAAACACACTTACTCCCTGATGACTGTGTGGATATAACCATGGCAACACTGACATTGCCCACTCCCTGTACTGTACTAGCTGACACTGTAAAGTAGTAATCAGAGTTTGGGTTGAGATTAATAATTATAGCAGAGCTGGCGTCTTCCCCAGATACAGTAATGGTACTAGCATTCGCAGCATTAAAGCCAACTCTCCAGTAGGTGATGGTGTAGTTAGTGATGAAGCCTCTAGCCTCTGAGCGACTGAGTGGTCTCCATGACACCACGACAGCTGTTCCATTCAGTCGAGTGGAACCAATATCTCGAGGATGGAACAGAGGAACTGTGTGTGTATACAAAATTATGAGATTTGAATTGTTACATGAAAAGGACTTACTTCCTTCAGCAGTGAATTCTACAACACTGACAGGCTCTCCAAAACCAGCGCCATTGCTGGGAGCCACTGATACCACATAGGGAGTATAGGGGACTGTAGGTGGAGGGGAGAGGGGGGTGATGCACTATACTAGGACATCGACTATCTGTTTACCTAATTCATGTATAGAGAACGAGGTAGTTAAAGTATTGTACTCTGTATCTGCTGAGCTGCTTCCTTCCTCGTTGGTCCTGATGGTGTATGTTAGTAACACTCCATTGACCTCAGCAGGCGCAACCCAGTTGACAGTGAGGGTTGTTTCATTCACTCTTAGGACTCTCAGACTACCAACTGGGCCAGATTCTGAAGCAATGGTTATCACATGACATTAGTGTTTTCTATATGAGACTGCATGCACTGTGTAAACTCACTGGCCTCTGCTGTAGTGAACTCCATACTGAGTGTTCTTGGTCCCTCACCAACTAAAGTACTGGCTGATACTTGCACTGATACAGTTTGATAGGGCCTCAGGGGAGATAATAGGAATGGTGCGGATGGAGTAAGGAAGTTTGTGGTGGTTTCATTGCGATAGTCCACATACAGTGTGTAGGTGATGATGACTCCATTAGGTTCAGCTGGTGGATCCCAGGAGAGGGTGAGGGTGGTTGCCGTGGGTGAAGCCATGAGCATAGCAGGTGGACCTCCTGGAGCTTTAAGTATAAAGTATGACTATTGGAGCAGTTAGAATTCCAGGAGCTACAAAGAATACCGCAAGCTTAAGTACCATGGATCAATATGTATTCTACGTACCTTCTTGTCTTGTTCTTACAACAATTGAAACTTCTTCCCCAATGTTGTCTATCTGATAAACAGCACTGACAGAGAACTGGTATTGTTGATAAGGAAAAAGGTTGTTAATGACAATGAAGGGGGAATTTGAATTTGTAGTAAGCGACAATGATGGGAAACCATTGGTCCCTGTCACTTGTACACTGTACTCAATTAGTGCTACAGTAATCGAGGTAGTATCTGGACGATCCCACATCAAGATCACTCTTCTGGATTCTGTTGTAGAATTTCTGAGGTTAGTTGGACCAGGCAGCACTGCAAGGATACAAAGAAGTAAATTCACACATAATAGTTTTGCTTACCATCATCATTGTCGATTATTACTATAGCAACCGCTCCACCTCTAAACGTAACTCGATTGTTGGGAGAAATTACCGTAACCCGAAATAATTCACCAGGATCAGCGGTGTCGTCATCAATTATTGTCACTGAGATACATCTGGACTCTCCAATAGTTGAAAACTGCATCGTTTGCACTAGAGAACTAGTAGTGAAATCAACTTGTGGAGCTGTGTGGGAAAGAACTTGAAAAACAGCTTTGAACTGTGCACACTAACTTGCTGGTCTATTGATATTCACTGTGTGAATAGTGAACAACACTTCAAGTGTTCCAGTTGGACCCTCCAACACAACACAGATCTCTCCAGTCTCCTCCGTAGCTTCGGCAAAGGTGTAAGACAATTGTGATAGAGCCAACACCGGATCTAAATTATAGGCACAAGTGATTAGCAACTCACCATCCTTATAAAAACAACCACAAATCTTACAAACACATCACATTCCTACCATCATCATCGCTGACTGTTATTGTGGTTTGACCAATCCCTCCAATAGACACTCTTGAGTTGGTGGGGCTTGAAATGCTCAACACAACAATGTACACTGATATTGGAGACGTCCTGTATATATCATCATCTGCCACTGTCAGTTGTATACATGTCAGAGTGTTTACGTTTGAGTTAGCCGAGAAGGTTGCAGTGCTTGATCCTACGTAATTAGAGCAATCACGCAAAGACAACAGTATAGTTTACACACCTCCACTCCAAGTAAACACAATAGTGATGGGTACACTTGTTCCACCAGATGGACTGACCAGATTAGCACACACACCAACCATACCACCCTCAGTAGTTGTCATGGTAGCAGTGACCATGGAGACAAAAGCATCTATGTAGATTGTAATACCAATAAGTGCAATCTGTTAAATTCTCACCATCATCGTCCCTGACTGTTATTGTGGTTTGACCAATCCTTCCAACAATCACTCTTGAGTTGGGACTGCTCAACACAACAGTGTACACTGGTATTGGAGACGTCCCGTATATATCATCATCTGCCACTGTCAGTTGTATACACACCCGAGTGGTTGCGTTTGAGTTAGCCGAGAAGATTGCAGTGCTTGATCCTACGTGATTTGAGCAATCACACAAATAAGACAACAGTATAGTTTACACACCTCTACTCCAAGCAAACACAACAGTGATGGGTACACTTGTTCCACCAGATGGACTGACCAGATTAGCACACACCTCAACCACACCACCCTCGATAGTTGTCATGGTAGGAGTGACCATGGAGACAACAGCATCTATAGTGATGCAACCCCCTCAACTATAGTAAATCAAGCCAATTGAAAACGTTTTGATTTACCTTCATCATCCATTACTGTGATAGTTGCAGTACTTGGATCTGTCAGCACAATATCTGATGAAGTTGGGTTTACAAGAACAAGATTCAGTATAAATGACTGACTATCTACTTCATAAATATCATCATCCGTAGCAGTAATCATCCAGCAATCAGTAGTAGTAGTGTCAGTCAGATGCAATGTGTTTGTAGGAACATCAAGTCCTCCTATTATTATACATTCATAATCAAATATACAGAGTGACTGCTTACCTGCCGGAGTGACTGATAGTCCCACCTCTATACTATCTCCAGGGTCCAGTATTGCCATCACACACACTGACAAACTGTCTCCCTCCATTACTGTCTGAGATGCACTGCCACTGCTAAAGCTGAGTGTTCCAGCTGCACTGCACTGACTGAGAGTGCATAGCAACACCACAATCACTCTCTGAGTTACGAGTGCCATCATATCTATGGTGGCATAACACAACAAGTAATAAGTAACTAAGCAAGTAATGGAAACAGTATAGATGTGATCTATATATGTAGTTAAATCAACGGATGGGCTACAATAGTTTGACGCCAAAATATTCATTCCAGTACTGTACATGTATATGTACAGAAAGTGAACGGATAATTATTTGTTATGACTATAACAACACTCTATTAGTAGTGTAACACAACACATTAAGTTTGTTTGCATACCTGTAAGGCTGTATCACATGCATTCAAGAGATGGTAAAGATCAATATCACTGAACACACAATTCATGCAAGTTCTTAAAACTGCGAACACTTACTGTAGCCAGTGAGTATAGTAGTAGCTAGAACATAACCTGATAATACACTAATACATTCATATAAATGCGTATTCATTGTGTACGATACGAGGAAAGGCTACATTCCTGCATCAGGGGAGGTATTGCATGAGCTAAAAAACACATCTGTGTGATAGACCATAAACAATGTAAAGGAACGAGATTGGCAATGAGCCATAAAATGCAACTATCCATGATGCGCTGTATTAGTATTTTGCAGCCATATAGCATGGGGAATGAAAATGTGAAATGAAAGCAGCAAGCCACCAAACTAACAAAAGCAACACTTGTTACGTATCATGTTCAGAGAAATCAAACCTATAGGTAGTAGAGAAATGAAGAGATTCAGTATAATTATTATGTAGCCTCGTGGGAACCAGACCCAAAAATTCGGCTTCTGGAGGAAACATGAAAAGCTACAGAAAGTCACAAATGCAGGTGCTATTAGTATGAATATTAGAGGAGAGATAGAGTTGGGACTGTTTAGTAATAAGAGCGTGGTGTGGTGTGGTGGGGACAGGGACTCCATCCAGCTGCATTGTATGCATGCATGGTGGCATGATGCTGCAATGTGTATTAAGAAAAACAAATGCACACTTCCACATGCACACGTGGTTTATCAGTTTAGAAAAGAGAAATGGCTTTCAAGGATGGGGATATGGATGAGGGCAGTAACCATAGATAAGAAATTTATTAGTCACCAACCATTTCCGAGATGTGGTGGGAGTGTTTGCAAGGTGGCCGCGTACTCAGCTAGTCAGCAAGGTGCAATGCACATGGTAGCTGTGGCGGGTGACCCTCTACGCCATATTAAAGTAAAGTAACAGTAACCACTCAGTGCACCTTTTTAATAGGATGCATTATTGTTGACAGCTTATTTCATTTGCTGCATGTATTGCATTCACTTTTCATGTCATGATTATGAATTAACAGATAGAACATTTTGTCTTGAAATTTCTCATTTAAAAAGAACACAATAATATTACTCTCTGCTATTGCAATGACCGTGCAAAGATACTATATCAGCAGGCACTGATTTACACAGTCACATTTGTGTTCTATGACATCACAATCTCACTCCGTAGGCTGCATTGCTGGATACCATAACTACTTCACCTGTAATAGTGATTACTGGGAATAACACTAAATTAATCACATTAATTGGCACAACAAACCTTCACCGCTGTTTTTGTCAGGATCGATAGTTTCGTAAACCACTTCATCTACACGTATATCTGAAGGTAGCCATAATCATAATGATCTATAAACACACACACACACCCACACACACACACAGTGTGATACGTAATGCAAACATGTATGCACTAATAATTAGACAGTGGTATCATGCACCTCTTACCTCCAATGTGTTCATATGTGTGCTCATCATTTGATTGGACGTTGACTACATCATTAGGAGCTTGTCTAACAGACATACCATATGCTGGATTCCTCGCTGTGTGCATGTGACACATGTAGTTAGTAAGAGCACACACTACTTAGTGTAAACAATACTTACATGCACTTTCCTGTTTAGGCCCACCATGTTGTCTCCTCTTAATTCTGAGAAGATTTACATGTACCGGTAGTAGTTATAGGTTTTGACAAGATTATTGAAACTTACACGCAAGCAATGCAGATTATGATTGTCAGTAGAACCACGGCAACAATCAGTCCTACAACAGCCCCAGCAATGGCTGCCACCATTACTGTAAATAAATTGTGATTATTAAACAGAGCTATTAAACAGAGCTATATAGGATTTGATATAATTATACGCTCAAACACACTTACTCCCTGATGACTGTGTGGATATAACCATAGCAACACTGACATTGCCCACTCCCTGTACTGTACCAGCTGACACTGTAAAGTAGTAATCAGAGTTTGGGTCGAGATTAATAATTATAGCAGAGCTGGCGTCTTCCCTAGATACAGTAATGGTACCAGCATTCGCAGCATTAGAGCCAACTCTCCAGTAGGTGATGGTGTAGTTAGTGATGAAGCCTCTAGCCTCTGAGCGACTGAGTGGTCTCCATGACACCCGGACAGCTGTTCCATTCAGTCGAGTGGAACCAATATCTCGAGGATGGATTAGGGGAACTGCATGTGTGCATGTGTACAAAATTATAGGATTTGAATTGTTGCGGCGAAAAACTTACTTCCTTCAGCAGTGAATTCTACAACTCTAATAGGGTCTCCAGCACCAGCGCCATTGATGGCAGCCACTGATACCACATAGGGAGTATAGGGGACTGTAGGTGGAGGGGGGGTGATGCACTATACTAGGACACTGACTATCAGTTTACCTAATTCATGTATAGAGAACAAGGTAGCTAGAGTATTGTACTCTGTAACTGCTGAACTGCTTCCTTCCTCGTTGGTCCTGATAGTGTATGTTAGTAACACTCCATTGACCTCGGCAGGTGCAACTCAGTTGACAGTGAAGGTGGTTTCATTCACTCTTAGGACTCTCAGACTACCAACTGGGCCAGACTCTGATGAAGCAATGGTTTATCATATGACATTAAGTGTATACTAGTTTACGACTGCATGCATTGCATGAACTCACTGGCCTCAGCTGTAGTGAACTCCATACTGAGTGTTCTTGGTCCCTCACCAACTGAAGTACTGGCTGATACTTGCACTGATACAGTTAGATAGGGCCTCAGGGGAGATAATAGGAATGGTGCAAATAAAGTAGTGAAGTTCGTGGTGCTTCCATTGAGGTAGTCCACATACAGTGTGTAGGTGATGACGACTCCATTAGGTTCAGCTGGTGGATCCCAGGAGAGGGTGAGGGTGGTTGCCGTGGGTGAAGCCATCAGCATAGCAGGTGGACCTCCAGGAGCTATAAGTATGAAGTATGAGTTATATCTATTGGAGCAGTTAGAATTCCAGGAGCTACAAAGAATACAAGTTAGTACCATGGATCAAGTCAATATGTACTCGACATACCTTCTTGTCTTGTTCTTACAACAATTGAAACCTCTTCACCAATGTTGTCTAACTGATAAGTAGCACTGACAGAGAAGTGGTATTGTTGATAAGGAAAAAGGTTGTTGATGACAATGGAGGGGGAATTTGTAGTAAGCGACATTGGTGTGAAACCATTGGTCCCTGTCACTTGTACACTGTACTCAATTAGTGTTACAGTAATCGAGGTAGTATCTGGACGGTCCCACATCAAGCTCACACTTCTGGGTTCTGTTGTAGAATTTCTGAGGTTAGTTGGACCAGGCAGCACTACAAGGATACAAAGAAATGAAATTTAAAATTCACATAATATTTTTTGCTTACCATCATCATTGTCGATTATTACTATAGCAACCGCTCCACCTCTAAATATAACTCGATTATTAGGGGAAGTTACTGTAACCCGAAAAGATTCACCAGGATCAGCGGTGACATCATCAACTACTGCCACTGAGATACATCTGGACTCTCCAATAGTTGAAAACTGCCTCGTTTGTATGAGAGAACTTGTAGTAAAATCAACTTGTGGAGCTGTGTGGGAAAAAACTTGAAAAACAGCTTTGAACTATTGCACCATGCACACTAACTTGCTGGTCTATTGATATTCACTGTGTCAATAGTGAACAGCACTTCAAGTGTTCCAGTTGTCAGTCCTCCAGATGGACCCTCCAACACAACACAGATCTCTCCAGTCTCCTCCGTAGCTTCAGCAAAGGTGTAAGACGATTGTGATAGAGCCAACACAGGATCTGGATACATAAGATTAGGCACAAGTGATTAGCAACTGCATGACCTCACCATTATTCTAATATTATAAACAACAATATCATACACACACATGACACTCATACCATCATCATCGCTGACTGTTATTATGGTTTGACTAATCCCTCCAACAGTCACTCTTGAGTTGGTGGGGCTTGAGATGCTCAACAGAATAGTGTACACTGATATTGGAGACATCCCGTATATATCATCATCTGCCACTGTCAGTTGTATACACGCCCGAGTGTTTGCGTTTGAGTTAGCCGAGAAGGTTGCAGTGCTTGGTCCTACGTAATTAGAGCAATCACACAAAGACTACAGTATAGTTACACACCTCCACTCCAAGTAAACATAACAGTGATGGGTACACTTGTTCCACCAGATGGACTGACCAGATTAGCACACACCTCAACCACACCACCCTCGGTAGTCGTCATGGTAGGAGTGGTCATGGAGACAACAGCATCTATAGCAATACCATAATTATAATCAATGCACTCCCGCGTCAACTTCACAGTCTCACCATCATCATCGTTAATAGTAACTGTTGTCATCACTGTGTTTCCCAGATCCAATCTTTCTTGATTGAGGGCCATTGGATTTTTACTGAGAGTAATAGTTTGTGTCAACACTGGACTAGTTTGGTACACATTGTTATTAGTAACTGGGAGAGTCAGACACTGGGTAGCCCCCACACGAGAGTTGGAGGGGAAGGTGAAGTCATCTAGGGATAATCAAAGAGTTGAATCGAAATGGCTGAAGAGGGAATGTCATGCGAACTGGAATTACCGGCTGACGAGATCAGATAATGGAGTGTTATAAATATCTCCTTCTCCGTCCCTCCTGCTGGAGAGTCTAGTCTAACACACACTGAGACATTACCATCTTCTTCATTCTGCACTATAGTTGGGTTTACTAG